>NW_027502625.1:0-46371 GCF_021521415.1 Bidens hawaiensis | reverse complement strand
AATTTTTAATCATACAGCTTCAGTTGAATATTCATGCATGCATGGTCGTATTTACAACATATTTTTAGCAGTGATTTTTTTATCATCTAACTATACTATTAAACATCTAATATTCTAATCTAACCATACTATTAAAACAACACAATTTGTCCACAATCCACATGGCATTTAACTATTTCCTATTATATTATGACACATGACCCGTTTTCCTATTATAACTCATAGCCCGTAAGACTTTATAAAATTTTGAAAAATACATTATTGTAATATGGGTTTCGAACCCAAGATCTTATGTTTCAAACCAAATGTGCTTACCAACTCTACTAAATGGTAATTGTGTTTGATTTCTTGACTTAACATAGATAAATGTGATTTCTCTTCAAGTATAAAACACAAAATTATATTTAATTGTTAACATTTTTATAATTCACAATATGACATTGCTTTCTCATATTTCTTTAATACAACCATTTAAGATTGTTTATCGTTTCTCTCTTTATTTTAAAATATAATATATTTTTATTTATTTTCTTTTACAACAAAATCTTAGTATTTGTAAAATTAGTTTTTAAATCTGTGACAACATGTTGTTATAAATATCATTTTATACACACAGTATTTAATTTACAATATCAGTATGAATGTTTTATTTAAAATAAATCAAATATCAAGATTTGGTTTCAACTTAAAATTATAGTCCATAAGATATCAAAAACTTAATAAAAAAAGTTATAAATAAAAATATTATATGAAACAATTAAATTTACGTATTACATATAATAATTTTTTATTTTATTATATTTTTCACCCATGTGGATCATGGGCTCTAACCTAGCTGTATACTATATTAATTTCCATTAACAAGTTGATTAAATTCGGATCTATCATGCAAGTAATTGCATCTATACTTCCATTCTTGTGTTGTCTTTTGAAGTGCAAATTATGACATATCAATACTTTACGGTACATCATATCAACCATGTTTTATAACTGTTTATACATTTCTGCTCGTTGTCGTTGTCAACAGACGCCTCTATTGTGTTTACTCAAACCATATTAGATTATTAATATGAAGTTGCATACATATCTTGAAAATTTTCGGAAGTTTATTAGGGTCTATTTCATGATGTTCAGCCTTATTCGTTAGATACAAGTTCCATTATAGATCAAGAGTCGTGCGAATGCCCCTCGTCCCAATATGTCTCAACATCTTTAATAAATGACTTTTTCGGTTCTTTTATATGAACGCTAGCTTGATTGTAGCAACAACAGTGAGTCGGTAGCTATGATTGTGGTGTCGGCGGTGACGAAATCAATGTATGCTTTAAATTAACAAGCTTTGTATAAGTAAACTGTTTTTACTGGTTATATGATTTCTGTAGAATTGGATTGACTCGGTGTATATTTTAAATTTACGTAAATGAACACAATATAATTTTCTTTTACCTAAATCAACTGGTTTGTTGAATAATGGATCATGGTTAACCCTTAGTTGGTTGATAACATAAATAGTTTTAGAAACCTTTATAAAAAAGTAAAGTTAAAAAATGTTGATATATATAGGTTATAGAATGTAATTACATTTATGATTTATACTCTCTCTGGTGCATGTGAATTTCTCTATCACATGTTTCAGACGGTCCACTGTACTGGATTATCATTAGTCAAAAAAAAAATATTAGGTGTAAAAAAAAAAACACCTTCCAGAGGATGGTGTTGGAAAAAATGGTGTAGAATTAATAAAATGTCGTTCTAAATAAATCTTAGGTAAAACGACCTTAAGGGGGTGTTTGGTATAGAGAATGGAATTGTAGAGAAATGGAATAGAGAAAATGGAATTGCAGAGAAAGGGAATTGGTCTGGAGAATGAGAATTGACTGTTCTGTTTGGTAGTACAGAGATTTCAGTAGAGAAATATAGCTGAGAATCATTTCTCTTGTTTGGTACATAGAAAATAAACAAATAATTATATCAACTTTATCATTAGCACAAGTATTTTTTTCATAACAAATATTTATTAAAAAATAAAAAACATATAAAAAGATGCATAAATTCCAACCAAAATATGCATTGATCAAACCAATTCACATACAAAACATAGTTTTTAAGCAAAAAACATCAACCATAGTTAAAACCAAATCACATACAAAACATACTTCAACCATACACAACTATCCCATTGAACCATCGGTATACAACTCGACCATCTCAATTTTCTTTTCTATTGTCAACGCAAGAAAAGAACGTCATAGATCCACATCTTTACCAATCAAATGAGCTGCTTTGAACCGTTTTTTCGTAGTGATACCTGGTAAAGCTTTCAACTCATCACTAACCTTTTCATAGATTTCACGAGCCTCCATACCTTCTTGGCGCCAGAAATACCAACTGTCTAGATTATTCGTTAACTACAAGACTGTCTATGTATCATTCCAATGTGCCATCCGACTTAAACTTATGGCAAAACAACCACATACATTGTATTACCTGGCTGCCAGTCGGTCTAAGGACAAGTTCCTAAGTCCATATTATTAAAATAAATACGATGGGTCAACAAACAGCAGAATATAGAGCACCAAGAAAACAAAATGATAAAAAGTAGAAGTGTACATATAACATCTCCCCAATAGCCAAAAGTCAAAAGACTTCAACACAATAACAAAAATCGGAAACAAAGCAAAGATTGTAAAAAAAAAAATAAACGGAAACCTAAACAAACATTCCTCAAATAACCACCACCATAATCCAAACATACGGTTCTAAATCAGCCCTTAATTGCATGAAACCGTCATATGAAACATAATAAAAATGTTTACTTGGGACTAATATCCTTGAGAGCACAGATATGCTCTTCTCCCATGGAGACATAACAGTCACAACAAGATCCTTCCCTTCATTGAAACATCCTTAATCTGCACATGTTTTGTTTTATTTAGTCGTGATTTTGAATATATAACAAATAATTGAAGTCGCATAAACCAAATGTTTTCAACTAACCTGTGTAAGCAGAGCGTCATAGGTTGGAAGCTTGAGGTCATCCTTGGTACCCACCACTTTCGGTCAACAAACTCACCTAAACAAGCACCAAATAAGATATCAACATATGCACAGTAACGCTCAACAAAACTTCAAAATAGTAAAATGGGCTTACAAATCCATCCTCAGAGATATCGATGAGCTGGTAATCAGTACGGTTAACATGTGGAACCTACAAACAACGAGAAAGTCACATAAGCGAAAAAGAAAGAAAATTCTATGAAAATAATAAATGAGGGGTATAAAACATACATCACAATTGTGGGAAGATGGAACAATATCTTCAAGTTTCTTGCCATTGAAGATATCAATTGCAACAAAGTGACACTTAGCGTGACCGTGCTTGCCAGTCTTCGAAGTCGAGACTTCAACAACCTTCAAAAAATATTTACACAAGTTTAGCACACGAAACATATATAAACAAGAAAACCATATGATAACTTTAAATTGTTTTCATCTCCGAATTCAGTATCTTTATAAGGTCAAAACCCTAAACCAAAATAAAGGTGGATCAAACCCTAAACCAAAATCATCCCAAACAGGTGTGCATAAAATTAAAATAACCTATCTGAAACCGGAACAAAAACCAACAGTTTGGTTTTAGTTTTCGTAAAAACCGAACCAGCCCAACTTTATAGATTCTTAATTTTACTTTTAAATACAAAAAATTATTTGATATTTAGCTCAAATATTTTAGCCCAAATGTAAAATAAATCATTTAGTTAATAATTAACAAAATGATTTAGGCCCAAATTCATTAATTTAAGCCAATTTTCTTTCTCATCCCAACAAGTTTCAAGCTCAAATAGCAAAACCAAAAAAATCAAAACCAAATGGTTTTCAAAAACTAAAAGTTTCGGTTTTTAGTTCAGTTTTAGCACTAAACGAATTCGTGCAGACCCTACCAAATAAGACCAAAATAATCAGCTCATCGAACGAACATGATTGTGAGCAATACATCTCATCACAAACATTATCAAATCCATAACTTCATCCAAAACTTTGTAACAGTGACTTTAAATCAGTAACATATAAGTTTATTTCCAAACAACTAACCTATCAAATCCATATATTACTCTGTTTGCTGCTCGTAAACTATTCACTCGCTCAACAAACAAACACGAACAAGACTTTGTTCAGTTCGATTCGGTTCACTACCAGCCCTAAGTCCATAATAATCATATCAACAAATGAACATAATTTACAACAATAGAGCTAATTAACTATTCTTCAATCAATCAAAACCCTATCAAATTAGATCAAAAACATAAAATTTATACTTCAAACAATCAAACTCCTATCAAACAAAATCAAAAACATAAAATCAATTATTCAAACAATCAAAAAACTAACAAATCCATAAACCTAGCATACGAATCAGAGATTATTATTATTACAAGTACTATTAACATCAATAATATCATATCTGAAATTACAATAATAATAATAATAATAATATAAACCTTGCAAGCACGATTCTTAATAACGATGTAACCGTTCTTCTTGATGGTACCGGCTTGCTGCGGGAAGGTCTTTGAAGCTCCGGCATCGGCATTTGACTCAAACTTATGCTCTTCGTCAGACATGATTCTACAAGGTTAGGTTTAAACTAGTAATGTCACACCCGGCCCTGAACGGCGGAAACAGCCGGGCGCGCGCGAGTGGGGATTGATACTTAAGCACGGGCCATTGCAAACATTCAAAGTAAGATTTTCATTGCGCGTGAAATG
Source organism: Bidens hawaiensis (assembly GCF_021521415.1). Taxonomy (NCBI): domain Eukaryota; kingdom Viridiplantae; phylum Streptophyta; class Magnoliopsida; order Asterales; family Asteraceae; genus Bidens; species Bidens hawaiensis. Next base: position 41,605 of record NW_027502625.1, on the reverse strand, counting down.
TTTAATACAAATACATTACATTGTTTAAAAATTACATAAAAACATCCAAGTATAAAAACTGTTGAAGATTTCCACGCCATATCCCCTTTGTGCGGCGGGAACAACCGCGCGCATCGAAGGGATAGAACTAAAATCTTCCAAAAAGCTAGTTTTAGATGTTCAGCGTGAGGTGCTCTAAGTGTGACTCCATGCGCTACCTAGTTATCTCCTGAAAGACACGTAAAACATTTGAATCAGTATAAACTGAGTGAGTTCACAAGTTTTAGTAACTTGATAAATCGTATTGCATCATAGTCTTAATAAAAATCATTCTGAAGCATAATTCTGATAGCATCATTAGAACACATGCTTAGTAAAACATAGTTTTGACAACATATTCTGATAAAATCGTTCCGCGGGTTACGCGCGAACATTTCTGGGAACTGTGCTCGTCTGTGTAAGTGGCGCTGCCACTACGAGCGAAATAAGTAATACCGTCCCGCGGGTTACGCGCGGACACTTCTGAAAAACCGTGCTCGTCTGTGTAAGTGGCGCTGCCACTACGAGCGAATAATACCGTCCCGTTAGACAACATTAAGTTATGGAAGCATAAAACCCAAATACTCGCGCATGGCGCATATAACATATGCCCACGCTGGTTCTTAACATGGCGCGCTCGCGCAGGGCGCACATAACACATACCCGCGCTGACTAACATAGCGCGCTCGCGCAGGGCGCACATAACATGCCCGCGCTGACTAACATAGCGCGCTCGCGCAGGGCGCACATAACATGCCCGCGCTGACTAACATAGCGCGCTCGCGCAGGGCGCACATAACATGCCCGCGCTGATTCTAACATAGCGCGCTTAAAATTCACAATCACCTAATTATTAGGTTGATTACTTAGTTTATAGGATTGGGAAATTACCGGGTGTCACATTTTCCCCCTGTTAAGAGAATTTCGTCCCGAAATTTAGGAGACGTCGCTGGCAGAAGCCATGTTCTGAAAGAGGTGTGGGTATGTCTTGCGTATTTGATCTTCTCTTTCCCAAGTGAATTCAGGCCCACGCCTTGAGTTCCATTGAACCTTTACTAACTTGATTCTGCTTCTGCGTAACTTTTGTTCTTTCCAATCGGTTACTGCTATAGGTTCTTCTACGAAGTGCAGTTGTTTGTCGATGTGAATCTCTTCCAACGGTAAAATCAACGTTTCGTTAGATAAACACTTTTTGAGGTTGGACACATGAAACGTATCATGAACTCCACTGAGTTCGGCGGGTAAACGGAGTTTATAAGCAACCGGACCGATCCTTTCCAGGATCTCAAATGGTCCAATATAGCGCGGATTCAACTTTCCTCGCTTGCCGAAACGGGGGACTCCTTTCCATGGAGAGACTTTCAAAAGTACTCTATCCCCTACTTGAAACTCCAATGGTTTCCTTCGCACATCTGCGTAGCTCTTCTGTCTGTCGCGCGCCGTCTTAAGGCGATCCCGTATCTGAAAAATCTTGTCCGTTGTTTTTTGGATCAATTCTGGACCAGTCATTTGCTTGTCACCCACTTCAGCCCAGCACAGTGGGGATCTACACTTGCGCCCATACAAAGCTTCAAACGGCGCAGCCTTGATGCTTGTGTGATAACTGTTGTTGTAAGAAAATTCAACCAATGGGAGATGAGTATCCCAGCTACCTCCGAAATCGATTGCGCACGCGCGCAGCATATCTTCCAATGTCTGGATTGTTCGCTCGCTTTGCCCATCCGTTTGGGAATGATAAGCCGTACTCATGTCAAGACGAGTACCTAAAGCCCCTTGTAACGATCTCCAAAACCTTGATGTGAACCGACTATCTCTATCAGAAATGATGGACACTGGGACTCCATGTTTTGAAACTACTTCTCGAATATACAATCGGGCTAACTTTTCCATCTTATCGGTTTCCTTGATCGGCAGGAAGTGTGCTGACTTAGTTAGCCGATCTACAATAACCCAGATCGTGTCGTAACCCCCAGGTGTCCTTGGCAGTTTGGTGATGAAGTCCATAGAGATTTGTTCCCACTTCCACATGGGAATTTCTGGCTGCTGAAGCAACCCTGATGGTTTCTGGTATTCAGCCTTTACCTTCGAACACGTCAGGCACTTACTGACATACATCGCGATGGCGCCCTTCAGATTGGGCCACCAATACAGCGCTTTAACATCTTGGTACATCTTGTCTGCGCCAGGATGTACGGAATACCGCGTCTTGTGTGCTTCGTTTAATACTTGCTCGCGCAATCCTCCCTTGAGAGGGACCCATATGCGGTTAGCGAAATATCGAGTGTCGTTCTCTTTAAGTTCCAAACTCTTAATCATACCCCCAAGGGATTCGTTTTTAACAAACTCTGGTTTCAAGGCTTCTTGCTGAGCGTCTCGGATGCGGGTAGAGAGATCTGCGCGAATGGTCAACCTTAGAGCCTTGACTCGTAGCGTTTTTATTCGTTCCTTCCTACTTAGCGCGTCTGCTACCACATTCGCCTTTCCAGGGTGGTACTTTATTTCACAATCATAATCATTCAACAACTCCACCCATCTTCGTTGCCTCATGTTTAAATCCTTTTGATCAAATATATGTTGAAGGCTCTTGTGATCCGTAAAGATTATACACTTTGTACCATAGAGGTAATGGCGCCAAATCTTTAGCGCGAAGACAACCGCTCCAAGTTCCAGATCATGCGTTGTGTAGTTCTTTTCGTTGGTCTTGAGTTGGCGCGAGGCATACGCTATGACTTTGTCTCGCTGCATAAGGACACATCCGAGTCCCTGATGTGAAGCGTCGCAGTAAACGACGATGTCATCCGTCCCCTCGGGCAGAGACAAAATTGGCGCACTACATAACTTCTGTTTCAACATTTGAAACGCTGCTTCCTGATTTTCGCCCCAAACAAACTTCTTGTCTTTCTGAGTTAGCGCGGTCAGAGGTAGAGCTATCTTGGAGAAGTTCTCAATGAAGCGTCGATAGTAGCCAGCTAGTCCTAGGAATTGCCTCACCTCAGTTGGGGTTTTTGGCGCTTCCCAGTTTTCGATGGCCTTGACTTTGGAAGGATCAACGTGTATTCCTTTCTCGTTTACAACGTGACCGAGAAAGTGAACTTCTCTAAGCCAAAACTCACACTTGGAAAACTTCGCATACAACTTTTCTTTCCTCAACAATTCTAAAATCAATCTCAGGTGTTGCTCATGCTCGGCCTTGGTCCGAGAGTAAATCAGAATATCATCTATAAATACAATCACAAACTTGTCCAAGTATGGTTTGCACACGCGGTTCATCAGATCCATGAATACAGCCGGCGCATTAGTTAGCCCGAAAGGCATCACTAAGAACTCATAATGGCCGTATCTAGTTCGGAAGGCTGTTTTCGGCACATCTCCCTCATGGACCCTAAGTTGGTGGTATCCTGACCGTAGATCTATCTTCGAATAATAACTGGATCCCTGTAACTGGTCAAATAAGTCGTCAATCCTCGGTAAGGGGTACCGATTCTTGACTGTCAGCTTATTCAGCTCCCTGTAGTCAATACACATTCTGAACGAACCATCCTTCTTCTTAACAAACAGTACTGGAGCTCCCCAAGGTGAAAAGCTTGGGCGTATGAAACCCTTATCCAATAGTTCCTGTAACTGATTGGATAGCTCTTGCATCTCAGATGGAGCTAGTCGATAAGGCGCTCGAGCTACTGGCGCAGCTCCTGGGACTAAATCAATACGAAACTCGACTTGTCGCGGCGGCGGTAATCCGGGCAAATCTTCAGGAAAAACTTCTGGAAATTCGCGCACTACTGGTAAGTCTTCAATTCTTCGCTCATCTCCTTCCTTCTCTACTACATGCGCCAGGAAGGCGTAGCACCCTTTCCTTAGGCACTTGCGCGCCTTTAGGCACGAAATCAGTTTCGTCGCAACTCCCCTTCTTTCCCCTTGAATTACCAAGGTTTCTCCGTTCAACAGTGGGATCCGAACCTGCTTCTCATGGCAAATAACTTCCGCGTGGTTCTCGACTAACCAATCCATACCTATTACAATGTCAAAACTTCCCAAGTCTATTGGCAACAAGTTAATATTGAACCCGTGACCTCCCATGACTATTACACATTGTTCAGTTCTTTCGTTCGCGCATAACTGCCTACCATTGGCTAGTTCTATAGTATAAGGTGTGTCTAGCCTATTGGTTGCTAGGCCTAGGGAGTCTTTAAACTCGGCGGATATAAAACTTAGGTCAGCGCCAGTATCAAATAAGACAGATGCAAAATGGCCGTTGAGCAAAAACGTACCGGTTACCACATTCGGCTCTTCTTTAGCTTCGCCTGCGCCGATCACAAAAGCTCTCCCGCGAGCTTGGTTTCCCCTTTGCGGGCAATCCCGACTGAAATGCCCTGGCTTCCCGCATGCGTAGCAGTTGTCACTGGCTCCAGCTTCCTTAGCACGGCAATTCACCGTCTTGTGCCCTGGCCTGTTACACTTGGCGCACATGACGCTCGCGCATTCACCCTCGTGGTGAAACTTGCATTTGCTGCACCATGGGTAAGGCCCGCTGTATCCTTTCCTTGATGGCTCCGCGGCTTGGATTGCGTAAACCCTTGCGCTCTCCTGCTTCTTGAACGGTGGCTGCTTGGAGTCGGACCCTCGGTGGTGAGAGTTCCATTTCCTCTTGGAGTCAGAGGTTCGCTGCTCGTTTCCGCGCGTAGTCAACATACCCGCACGGACCGTATCCCTTGTGAGGGTGATGGCCCGCGCTACCGCCTCATCAAAGGTTGGAGGCGCTGCGGCGTTGAGCGGAACCCTAACAACAGGAGGTAACCCAAAGATATACCTCTCGATCTTCTTTTCCTCCGTGTTTGCCATGTCTGGCACCAACTGGCAAAGCTCGTTGAACCGGTTGTTGTAGGCGTCGATATCCGTTCCTACCATGGTGTGGTTCCAGAATTCCTGTTGCAGACTCTGAATTTCTGCGCGAGAGCAGAACTTTCTTATCATCATTTCCTTCAGCTCCTCCCAGGTCTTGTGAAGAGCAACTTCTCGCCCCAAGGTCTTCACTTGAAGCTTCCACCAAGACGAAGCTGCCTCTTGGAACATGCAGGTTGCGTAAAGGACCTTCTGGTTCTCACTACATCCGCTAATGGAGAGAACTGTCTCCATCTTGTCAATCCAGTTGTAGAGCCCAATGGCCCCTTCGGTACCCTTGAATGGCCAAGGCTTACAGGCCATAAATGTCTTATAGGAGCACCCTTTGTCCAAGGCTCCTGATTCGGGTTCTGGGGTCTCGTTCTGACGACCCTGACTAGATTCGGCCTTGCTGGCCTCATGTGTTGCGATCGCTTGCGCGATTATTTCCGCGAGTTCCTCGGGTGTCATGGTAATTCCCTTGGCTCTAGTTGGAGGCATTCTCGCTTTAAAAGAGTGAAAATATATCAAACTTAGCGCATGTACTCTGAGCACATAATGTTCTTATCTTTACTCACTAGACACTGTGTGACCCGTGTTCCTAAGTGTGTGTATAGTTTCTCTTTTGAAAATATTTTCTTTGAAAAATATTTCATGCGATTCCCCAACGGTTAAAGTCTAGGTTTAAAACTTCTTTTCCTAGTTCGCTATAACCAGTGCTCTGATACCAATCTGTCACACCCGGCCCTGAACGGCGGAAACAGCCGGGCGCGCGCGAGTGGGGATTGATACTTAAGCACGGGCCATTGCAAACATTCAAAGTAAGATTTTCATTGCGCGTGAAATGTTTAATACAAATACATTACATTGTTTAAAAATTACATAAAAACATCCAAGTATAAAAACTGTTGAAGATTTCCACGCCATATCCCCTTTGCGCGGCGGGAACAACCGCGCGCATCGAAGGGATAGAACTAAAATCTTCCAAAAAGCTAGTTTTAGATGTTCAGCGTGAGGTGCTCTAAGTGTGACTCCATGCGCTACCTAGTTATCTCCTGAAAGACACGTAAAACATTTGAATCAGTATAAACTGAGTGAGTTCACAAGTTTTAGTAACTTGATAAATCGTATTGCATCATAGTCTTAATAAAAATCATTCTGAAGCATAATTCTGATAGCATCATTAGAACACATGCTTAGTAAAACATAGTTTTGACAACACATTCTGATAAAATCGTTCCGCGGGTTACGCGCGAACATTTCTGGGAACTGTGCTCGTCTGTGTAAGTGGCGCTGCCACTACGAGCGAAATAAGTAATACCGTCCCGCGGGTTACGCGCGGACACTTCTGAAAAACCGTGCTCGTCTGTGTAAGTGGCGCTGCCACTACGAGCGAATAATACCGTCCCGCGGGTTACGCGCGCACGTTGTGCCGGAAAACAAGGCGCTCGTCTGCGTAAGAGGAGCGACCTCTACGAGCGGGCTCAATCCCATAGTACTGCCCCGTGACTAGGCACTCGTCTGTGTAAGAGGTGCGACCCCTACGAGTGGGTGGATCAAACCAGCAGTCCCTACCCTTAGAGTTCCAATGGTAAAGTGATCACTTACTCGAATTCTGGCGCACATACATCGTAAACCATAGATAACCGTTTGCATTGCTCATCATGAAACATAATTTAAACACAATCGTTTGCATAACTTGTAAGTATACCATGATAAATCGTAATTTAAGTACGTGTCCCTCGCCCCGAAAACAGTTTAGAAATAGTGAAAACAGTGAAAATAGGGGCTGTGAGACTCACATGTGGTTCTTGTTAAGGGATTAATCGAGATTCGGGTTTTCTTGGTGTTGGCCTCGGAATTGAAGGTCTAGAATACGATTAAATAACAAGAAGTATATATATTAAGATCAAGAAATAGGAGAATATAAGGGTTGGAAAGTAGATCTCAGGGTTATAATCTCGGCTTACCTAGTAACAGGAACGGAATTAAACGGATGCTTGGGCGATGATTAGTGCAATTTGCAACTTTAAGAGAGAAGTTTGAAGTGTGTTTGGGTGATAGTTTGGGTTACATATTTATAGGCAAGATTTAGGGAACACAATCCCTTGCTTTAGGGGATTGTAATCTTTTCATATCTAGGTGTAATGATGATAAAGTATGGGAATTATTATTATTTATTTAAAAGTGGAGGAGTGGATAAAAGATTTTGATTTGATTTGGACAGGACATGCAGGTCTGTGGTTGGTGGGAGTAGGGTGGCTGACAGTTGACTTTTCATGTTACAGTATGCTTTTTCAGGTACTTTTGTCAGTTGTACAGTTAAAAAGTAGAAATCTCTGAAACACGCTACTGTTTCCTTTTTGGGCGGGAAATATCCCCTTATATCTGGAGATTAGGCTAAGTGTTCTGCGCGTATAGCTTTGTGCGCATAGCTTTCTGCGTGAAGGACATTTCTTTGCTGCGGGTAGGTACGTAACCTTCTCGCAGTCAGGGACATTGAGTTTCATTTGTAGATTCTCCAGGTGGTCTTGGTATTTCAACATAGTGATCAGTTATGTTGAAGTCAATTCCATCTTGGAGCTTCAGACAAACTAACTCTCAATGTTCCCGCCATGCGGGGAGGTTAGTTCCCCTTCCGCACGCGCATAAACGATTTGGGATGCACCCGCCTTGGCATCATGCGGGGCGGTCAACCCATTAGACAACATTAAGTTATGGAAGCATAAAACCCAAATACTCGCGCATGGCGCATATAACATATGCCCACGCTGGTTCTTAACATGGCGCGCTCGCGCAGGGCGCACATAACACATACCCGCGCTGACTAACATAGCGCGCTCGCGCAGGGCGCACATAACATGCCCGCGCTGACTAACATAGCGCGCTCGCGCAGGGCGCACATAACATGCCCGCGCTGACTAACATAGCGCGCTCGCGCAGGGCGCACATAACATGCCCGCGCTGATTCTAACATAGCGCGCTTAAAATTCACAATCACCTAATTATTAGGTTGATTACTTAGTTTATAGGATTGGGAAATTACCGGGTGTCACATTTTCCCCCTGTTAAGAGAATTTCGTCCCGAAATTTAGGAGACGTCGCTGGCAGAAGCCATGTTCTGAAAGAGGTGTGGGTATGTCTTGCGTATTTGATCTTCTCTTTCCCAAGTGAATTCAGGCCCACGCCTTGAGTTCCATTGAACCTTTACTAACTTGATTCTGCTTCTGCGTAACTTTTGTTCTTTCCAATCGGTTACTGCTATAGGTTCTTCTACGAAGTGCAGTTGTTTGTCGATGTGAATCTCTTCCAACGGTAAAATCAACGTTTCGTTAGATAAACACTTTTTGAGGTTGGACACATGAAACGTATCATGAACTCCACTGAGTTCGGCGGGTAAACGGAGTTTATAAGCAACCGGACCGATCCTTTCCAGGATCTCAAATGGTCCAATATAGCGCGGATTCAACTTTCCTCGCTTGCCGAAACGGGGGACTCCTTTCCATGGAGAGACTTTCAAAAGTACTCTATCCCCTACTTGAAACTCCAATGGTTTCCTTCGCACATCTGCGTAGCTCTTCTGTCTGTCGCGCGCCGTCTTAAGGCGATCCCGTATCTGAAAAATCTTGTCCGTTGTTTTTTGGATCAATTCTGGACCAGTCATTTGCTTGTCACCCACTTCAGCCCAGCACAGTGGGGATCTACACTTGCGCCCATACAAAGCTTCAAACGGCGCAGCCTTGATGCTTGTGTGATAACTGTTGTTGTAAGAAAATTCAACCAATGGGAGATGAGTATCCCAGCTACCTCCGAAATCGATTGCGCACGCGCGCAGCATATCTTCCAATGTCTGGATTGTTCGCTCGCTTTGCCCATCCGTTTGGGAATGATAAGCCGTACTCATGTCAAGACGAGTACCTAAAGCCCCTTGTAACGATCTCCAAAACCTTGATGTGAACCGACTATCTCTATCAGAAATGATGGACACTGGGACTCCATGTTTTGAAACTACTTCTCGAATATACAATCGGGCTAACTTTTCCATCTTATCGGTTTCCTTGATCGGCAGGAAGTGTGCTGACTTAGTTAGCCGATCTACAATAACCCAGATCGTGTCGTAACCCCCAGGTGTCCTTGGCAGTTTGGTGATGAAGTCCATAGAGATTTGTTCCCACTTCCACATGGGAATTTCTAGCTGCTGAAGCAACCCTGATGGTTTCTGGTATTCAGCCTTTACCTTCGAACACGTCAGGCACTTACTGACATACATCGCGATGGCGCCCTTCAGATTGGGCCACCAATACAGCGCTTTAACATCTTGGTACATCTTGTCTGCGCCAGGATGTACGGAATACCGCGTCTTGTGTGCTTCGTTTAATACTTGCTCGCGCAATCCTCCCTTGAGAGGGACCCATATGCGGTTAGCGAAATATCGAGTGTCGTTCTCTTTAAGTTCCAAACTCTTAATCATACCCCCAAGGGATTCGTTTTTAACAAACTCTGGTTTCAAGGCTTCTTGCTGAGCGTCTCGGATGCGGGTAGAGAGATCTGCGCGAATGGTCAACCTTAGAGCCTTGACTCGTAGCGTTTTTATTCGCTCCTTCCTACTTAGCGCGTCTGCTACCACATTCGCCTTTCCAGGGTGGTACTTTATTTCACAATCATAATCATTCAACAACTCCACCCATCTTCGTTGCCTCATGTTTAAATCCTTTTGATCAAATATATGTTGAAGGCTCTTGTGATCCGTAAAGATTATACACTTTGTACCATAGAGGTAATGGCGCCAAATCTTTAGCACGAAGACAACCGCTCCAAGTTCCAGATCATGCGTTGTGTAGTTCTTTTCGTTGGTCTTGAGTTGGCGCGAGGCATACGCTATGACTTTGTCTCGCTGCATAAGGACACATCCGAGTCCCTGATGTGAAGCGTCGCAGTAAACGACGATGTCATCCGTCCCCTCGGGCAGAGATAAAATTGGCGCACTACATAACTTCTGTTTCAACATTTGAAACGCTGCTTCCTGATTTTCGCCCCAAACAAACTTCTTGTCTTTCTGAGTTAGCGCGGTCAGAGGTAGAGCTATCTTGGAGAAGTTCTCAATGAAGCGTCGATAGTAGCCAGCTAGTCCTAGGAATTGCCTCACCTCAGTTGGGGTTTTTGGCGCTTCCCAGTTTTCGATGGCCTTGACTTTGGAAGGATCAACGTGTATTCCTTTCTCGTTTACAACATGACCGAGAAAGTGAACTTCTCTAAGCCAAAACTCACACTTGGAAAACTTCGCATACAACTTTTCTTTCCTCAACAATTCTAAAATCAATCTCAGGTGTTGCTCATGCTCGGCCTTGGTCCGAGAGTAAATCAGAATATCATCTATAAATACAATCACAAACTTGTCCAAGTATGGTTTGCACACGCGGTTCATCAGATCCATGAATACAGCCGGCGCATTAGTTAGCCCGAAAGGCATCACTAAGAACTCATAATGGCCGTATCTAGTTCGGAAGGCTGTTTTCGGCACATCTCCCTCATGGACCCTAAGTTGGTGGTATCCTGACCGTAGATCTATCTTCGAATAATAACTGGATCCCTGTAACTGGTCAAATAAGTCGTCAATCCTCGGTAAGGGGTACCGATTCTTGACTGTCAGCTTATTCAGCTCCCTGTAGTCAATACACATTCTGAACGAACCATCCTTCTTCTTAACAAACAGTACTGGAGCTCCCCAAGGTGAAAAGCTTGGGCGTATGAAACCCTTATCCAATAGTTCCTGTAACTGATTGGATAGCTCTTGCATCTCAGATGGAGCTAGTCGATAAGGCGCTCGAGCTACTGGCGCAGCTCCTGGGACTAAATCAATACGAAACTCGACTTGTCGCGGCGGCGGTAATCCGGGCAAATCTTCAGGAAAAACTTCTGGAAATTCGCGCACTACTGGTAAGTCTTCAATTCTTCGCTCATCTCCTTCCTTCTCTACTACATGCGCCAGGAAGGCGTAGCACCCTTTCCTTAGGCACTTGCGCGCCTTTAGGCACGAAATCAGTTTCGTCGCAACTCCCCTTCTTTCCCCTTGAATTACCAAGGTTTCTCCGTTCAACAGTGGGATCCGAACCTGCTTCTCATGGCAAATAACTTCCGCGTGGTTCTCGACTAACCAATCCATACCTATTACAATGTCAAAACTTCCCAAGTCTATTGGCAACAAGTTAATATTGAACCCGTGACCTCCCATGACTATTACACATTGTTCAGTTCTTTCGTTCGCGCATAACTGCCTACCATTGGCTAGTTCTATAGTATAAGGTGTGTCTAGCCTATTGGTTGCTAGGCCTAGGGAGTCTTTAAACTCGGCGGATATAAAACTTAGGTCAGCGCCAGTATCAAATAAGACAGATGCAAAATGGCCGTTGAGCAAAAACGTACCGGTTACCACATTCGGCTCTTCTTTAGCTTCGCCTGCGCCGATCACAAAAGCTCTCCCGCGAGCTTGGTTTCCCCTTTGCGGGCAATCCCGACTGAAATGCCCTGGCTTCCCGCATGCGTAGCAGTTGTCACTGGCTCCAGCTTCCTTAGCACGGCAATTCACCGTCTTGTGCCCTGGCCTGTTACACTTGGCGCACATGACGCTCGCGCATTCACCCTCGTGGTGAAACTTGCATTTGCTGCACCATGGGTAAGGCCCGCTGTATCCTTTCCTTGATGGCTCCGCGGCTTGGATTGCGTAAACCCTTGCGCTCTCCTGCTTCTTGAACGGTGGCTGCTTGGAGTCTGACCCTCGGTGGTGAGAGTTCCATTTCCTCTTGGAGTCAGAGGTTCGCTGCTCGTTTCCGCGCGTAGTCAACATACCCGCACGGACCGTATCCCTTGTGAGGGTGATGGCCCGCGCTACCGCCTCATCAAAGGTTGGAGGCGCTGCGGCGTTGAGCGGAACCCTAACAACAGGAGGTAACCCAAAGATATACCTCTCGATCTTCTTTTCCTCCGTGTTTGCCATGTCTGGCACCAACGGGCAAAGCTCGTTGAACCGGTTGTTGTAGGCGTCGATATCCGTTCCTACCATGGTGTGGTTCCAGAATTCCTGTTGCAGACTCTGAATTTCTGTGCGAGAGCAGAACTTTCTTATCATCATTTCCTTCAGCTCCTCCCAGGTCTTGTGAAGAGCAACTTCTCGCCCCAAGGTCTTCACTTGAAGCTTCCACCAAGACGAAGCTGCCTCTTGGAACATGCAGGTTGCGTAAAGGACCTTCTGGTTCTCACTACATCCGCTAATGGAGAGAACTGTCTCCATCTTGTCAATCCAGTTGTAGAGCCCAATGGCCCCTTCGGTACCCTTGAATGGCCAAGGCTTACAGGCCATAAATGTCTTATAGGAGCACCCTTTGTCCAAGGCTCCTGATTCGGGTTCTGGGGTCTCGTTCTGACGACCCTGACTAGATTCGGCCTTGCTGGCCTCATGTGTTGCGATCGCTTGCGCGATTATTTCCGCGAGTTCCTCGGGTGTCATGGTAATTCCCTTGGCTCTAGTTGGAGGCATTCTCGCTTTAAAAGAGTGAAAATATATCAAACTTAGCGCATGTACTCTGAGCACATAATGTTCTTATCTTTACTCACTAGACACTGTGTGACCCGTGTTCCTAAGTGTGTGTATAGTTTCTCTTTTGAAAATATTTTCTTTGAAAAATATTTCATGCGATTCCCCAACGGTTATAGTCTAGGTTTAAAACTTCTTTTCCTAGTTCGCTATAACCAGTGCTCTGATACCAATCTGTCACACCCGGCCCTGAACGACGGAAACAGCCGGGCGCGCGCGAGTGGGGATTGATACTTAAGCACGGGCCATTGCAAACATTCAAAGTAAGATTTTCATTGCGCGTGAAATGTTTAATACAAATACATTACATTGTTTAAAAATTACATAAAAACATCCAAGTATAAAAACTGTTGAAGATTTCCACGCCATATCCCCTTTGCGCGGCGGGAACAACCGCGCGCATCGAAGGGATAGAACTAAAATCTTCCAAAAAGCTAGTTTTAGATGTTCAGCGTGAGGTGCTCTAAGTGTGACTCCATGCGCTACCTAGTTATCTCCTGAAAGACACGTAAAACATTTGAATCAGTATAAACTGAGTGAGTTCACAAGTTTTAGTAACTTGATAAATCGTATTGCATCATAGTCTTAATAAAAATCATTCTGAAGCATAATTCTGATAGCATCATTAGAACACATGCTTAGTAAAACATAGTTTTGACAACATATTCTGATAAAATCGTTCCGCGGGTAACGCGCGAACATTTCTGGGAACTGTGCTCGTCTGTGTAAGTGGCGCTGCCACTACGAGCGAAATAAGTAATACCGTCCCGCGGGTTACGCGCGGACACTTCTGAAAAACCGTGCTCGTCTGTGTAAGTGGCGCTGCCACTACGAGCGAATAATACCGTCCCGCGGGTTACGCGCGGACGTTGTGCCGGAAAACAAGGCGCTCGTCTGCGTAAGAGGAGCGACCTCTACGAGCGGGCTCAATCCCATAGTACTGCCCCGTGACTAGGCACTCGTCTGTGTAAGAGCTGCGACCCCTACGAGTGGGTGGATCAAACCAGCAGTCCCTACCCTTAGAGTTCCAATGGTAAAGTGATCACTTACTCGAATTCTGGCGCACATACATCGTAAACCATAGATAACCGTTTGCATTGCTCATCATGAAACATAATTTAAACACAATCGTTTGCATAACTTGTAAGTATACCATGATAAATCGTAATTTAAGTACGTGTCCCTCGCCCCGAAAACAGTTTAAAAATAGTGAAAACAGTGAAAATAGGGGCTGTGAGACTCACCTGTGGTTCTTGTTAAGGGATTAATCGAGATTCGGGTTTTCTTGGTGTTGGCCTCGGAATTGAAGGTCTAGAATACGATTAAATAACAAGAAGTATATATATTAAGATCAAGAAATAGGAGAATATAAGGGTTGGAAAGTAGATCTCAGGGTTATAATCTCGGCTTACCTAGTAACAGGAACGGAATTAAACGGATGCTTGGGCGATGATTAGTGCAATTTGCAACTTTAAGAGAGAAGTTTGAAGTGTGTTTGGGTGATAGTTTGGGTTACATATTTATAGGCAAGATTTAGGGAACACAATCCCTTGCTTTAGGGGATTGTAATCTTTTCATATCTAGGTGTAATGATGATAAAGTATGGGAATTATTATTATTTATTTAAAAGTGGAGGAGTGGATAAAAGATTTTGATTTGATTTGGACAGGACATGCAGGTCTGTGGTTGGTGGGAGTAGGGTGGCTGACAGTTGACTTTTCATGTTACAGTATGCTTTTTCAGGTACTTTTGTCAGTTGTACAGTTAAAAAGTAGAAATCTCTGAAACACGCTACTGTTTCCTTTTTGGGCGGGAAATATCCCCTTATATCTGGAGATTAGGCTAAGTGTTCTGCGCGTATAGCTTTGTGCGCATAGCTTTCTGCGTGAAGGACATTTCTTTGCTGCGGGTAGGTACGTAACCTTCTCGCAGTCAGGGACATTGAGTTTCATTTGTAGATTCTCCAGGTGGTCTTGGTATTTCAACATAGTGATCAGTTATGTTGAAGTCAATTCCATCTTGGAGCTTCAGACAAACTAACTCTCAATGTTCCCGCCATGCGGGGAGGTTAGTTCCCCTTCCGCACGCGCATAAACGATTTGGGATGCACCCGCCTTGGCATCATGCGGGGCGGTCAACCCATTAGACAACATTAAGTTATGGAAGCATAAAACCCAAATACTCGCGCATGGCGCATATAACATATGCCCACGCTGGTTCTTAACATGGCGCGCTCGCGCAGGGCGCACATAACACATACCCGCGCTGACTAACATAGCGCGCTCGCGCTGGGCGCACATAACATGCCCGCGCTGACTAACATAGCGCGCTCGCGCAGGGCGCACATAACATGCCCGCGCTGACTAACATAGCGCGCTCGCACAGGGCGCACATAACATGCCCGCGCTGATTCTAACATAGCGCGCTTAAAATTCACAATCACCTAATTATTAGGTTGATTACTTAGTTTATAGGATTGGGAAATTACCGGGTGTCACAAGTAAATTATAAGCAAGATATTTTGATTGATGCTGTTTAATCCAGCAGTAACATAAATTTTCTAGGTTAGGTTAAGAAGTTAGTTGATCCAGCAGCAGCGTTAGCCTAATTGCAATTACACATACATATAATATAACAAATCATCACTTTGACATCAGATCTTGGCTAAATTAACAGTTGTGAGCAATTAATCGTGAAATTAGGGCAAAATTAAATAAAATTAAAATTAATAATTACCTGTTGTTGTCTGGCGACTTGTTCTCGAAGCTTTGTTGCCTGTTTCCTGATGGCTTCCATTCACCGGAAAAACAAACTGATGGCTTCCATTCACCGGAAAAACAAGCTTTGTTGCCTGTTTCCTGTTTCCTGATGGCTTCCTGTTGTTGTCCCCCGCTGTGTTCCTGAGTTCTATACACGGAGAGAAAAGAAAGAGTTTGAAAGGAAAAGGAGGAAAATGGGAGAAATGAAATCCTGGAAATCCATTTCTCCGCTTTTTGTAGAGAAACAAAATCAGAGAAATAGAAATGGTTTATTTCCATTTCTCACCTCTTTCTTTCATAAACAAACAAGAGAATTTTTTCCAATTCCATTTTTCACCCCTCAATTCCCTCTACCAAACACCCCCTAAATAGTGAAAATAAAGAGGTTTATGTTTAAGAGATATTGAGAAAAAAAAACATTATGTTTTATTGTTTTAATATTTTCTTTCAAACTTCACCACTCTCGACAGGGCCAACCCTAGGGTGGGGCTGGGTGGTCAATGGCCCTTGGCTCGACACTTCGCTAAACCCGAATTTTATTTTTTAAAAAAATTATATGCATTTTTATGAAAAACAATATGTAATTTAATGTATAAACTCAATTACATAACAATTAGCGTGGCCTGGTCGCAAAGTGGTATGACTTCCAATCAAAAGGTTTTGGATTCTAGTCTTATTATAAACATGCTTTTTTTAACGACTAATTTGGATCACTCACGGACCACTGGAGTATCATTGTGCCACCAGTGATACCACGCGATCATATCCACCACCAAGCCACCAATTCAAAAGCAAACTCAATATTTGAGAAAAAAACCTCTCTTGTGAGATTCGAACCCAGGACCTTATGGTCACTAAGTCTTATCTCACCACCAAGATACCATTGGACTAGAAGTCCTTTGGTTCATTAGAAACATCCTTAAGCCTATTTTTATACAAAAGTTTTTTACATAACCAAAATCATAACCAAGTATGGACATTTAAAAATTAAATTGTTTAAACCCAACAAAAAACTCATTTTAGTTAAGACCCAAAATATTTTTCGTCTTCGGCCCAAAATATTTTAACAATTCTCGAAGACAGCCCTGACTCTCGCATGATTGCTGGGGTGTCCACCACATACCAATGTTATTGCAACTCATCTTTTACCACGACCTATAACTATTGACACTGCCACAATCACTCTTTAACCACTAACAAAGACAATAGTCACAACAAAAATAAATAAATTCTAAAAGAAAAAACTGATAACATGAATGAACGATGACGAAATTGTGCATTGTTGCCGTTTGACGAACTTGAAAATTTATGCAAAACCGGCGACAATTACTCAGAAGTGACAATGGAAGCGTGTATTGCTGAGAAAGTGTTTTGACACGTTTGATTCTCCTCTTATGTCACTCGTAATTAAAACGCAAAAATGAAATGTTATAGATAGAAATACAGTGATGAATGCATTCATGAACCGTGCAAGCAAATCTTTAGATTGTGAAACAATCATGTAAGTGTTGGGTGCCTAATAGAACACGAATCCATAGACAAGAGAGGTAGGTGAGCCTAACTAAATTCTAAAAAGATCTAGTGTATTATTATTAGTTTAATAATATATGGATAAGATATTAATAATCGTGATAAAAGCCTTTCATTTATTCTCTCATCAATGCCCATATCCCTTAAAACTAATTGAGTTCGATGCCCATTTTAATTGAATTCGTGCCTATACTTTGGAAAACGACACGGTCGGTTGGGTCCGGCTTTGATGGTTTAAGCTAGTTTTTTCCTATAGTTAAACATTTATATATATCTTTTTTTTTTTTTTTACAACTTTCCAATAAAAATCAAAGCTAATGGCTACATACATAGAAACAGCAATTACATTAGTTACAGGTACTTTCCACTTATTCCCGTCTATATTCAAACATTTTGGCATATTCTTGATCCATTAATAGCTTAAAACTTTAATGTTACCAATAATGTTTTCTATCATTATATGCCTATTGGAGAAAATTAAGTTGTTCCCGCGCCATCCTAATAAATCAACGTGTGGCCATAATAATGGATTGTACCATCGTCCTCTTATACTTTATGTCTAGAACATGTTTATGGATGTCAAATATGTCATGAATTGAAAGACAAAAATGAAGGAGATGTCACACCATAAACGAATGCTTTGCCAAACAAACGAAAACACGTAGCATGAAGTGAACAGATGATCTACATATGCACCTAAAGCCATACAACAGTTGCATATACCTGTCACCAGGAGAGTTTTCCTTTTACTAAATTATCCGTAGTAGGTAGGCTATCTTGAAGAGACTGTCATGCTAAAGCGTTCACCTTTAAAGAGACTCAAGAATTCCACTCCAGTATATTATTTGATGGAAGGGGAATCACTAGATATAAGAGCTCATTCACCGAAGCTACCAACATAAACCAGACGCATCACTGCCCAATGTCCAAATCTCTTCGCTCCCCTATATATGAAATTGTAAAGCTTTTCCTCCAGTTTTAGTTCAACATAATTACCGTATTCCTTTCTTTACACTTAGCCACTAGACAACCTTTTGAGGCTTCCAATTAGAACAAAATCGGGGCGATGAAAGCTTTTTAAGGGATAATCATCTAGCCAAACATGTATCTTGCCAAAAAAAACGAATCTTTATCTTGCTCCCGACTACACCTTTGATTTCTTTAGACAAAGAAACTTAATAAGAAGCAAGGAATTGTCAATTTTTGCAACAGTTCCCCGAGTATCATTTTTATTATAAGGGAGAGCCGACCACATTTTAGATGTATAATGAATAATTTCAGTAACTCTTCTTCATAAACTACCTTCTTTCACCTTGAGTCTCCATCACCACCTTGCCAATAGATTTAGGTTTAAGTCCCTAAGCGAACACAAAACCAAACCTCTATCCTCTCTCATTGTAATCACATTATACCAAACTATCTTACTTGTCTTTTTATTAGCGTCATTTTCTCCCCATAGAAACTTTCTTTTCTTAGCCTTCAAAGTTTGAATTATCTTCATCGAGACTTCATAAAGACAAAAAAAAAGTATGTCGATAGACTCCCAGGGACCGATTTCAACAACGTTATTCATCCTCACATGAAGAGAGATTTATATAAAGTTCCTATATCTATTTTTAAATCCCCAAATCTCCCAATTTCACAAGTAAACATGAGCATTTTTCATAAATTCAAGAAATGAAATTTTTTATTTTTTAAATATCCATTTAATTTAAAGTTTCACTTGTACTTATATTACACATAGTTTAATGTTTACCATTAAAGATCCAAACTTGAGGTTAATTTTACGATGAATCCATAAGACTAGTGTTGTAATAGTTAGTCGCTAGTTGAACGGTGAGGTTACAACTAACGATATCAGATATCAGAATTAATCGGGATTAATCTGTCCAAAGTCTGGATTTTTACTGAGTTTAACGATTTATTATTGTTAATAATAATAATAATAATCAATTTGGTCCTTTTATAGTATTATGTTACAATCATAGTACCTCATCTTTGATTATAACCCCACAAGTGACGTAAGTTTTATCATTATGATTTGTAGACCCGGTCGTTACTATTATTATTAACTAAAAATTAACAGAAAACCTACATACACTACCTCTTTAATACACTTGCAATTAAGCAGATTCATTGTTCCACGATTCAATTCAATGCCTGCAGATTCACTGGTACATTTTTAAAGATCTTTTATTATCATTGTATTCACAGACGTATGCATATTCACATTGGGTTGGTTTCTCCGTCATTAATGTTATTTTTACATAATAATAATAATAATAATAATAATAATAATAATAATAATAATAATAATAATGATAATCTTGATCCCGGTTGATTTTCATTGCGTTGATGGATTTATTAGATTAATATGTTTTGTTTAAGGTTGTGTTTGTTAATTGATTATTAAATTTTGGTTTTTGATTTGGGAAAATGTAGATGTGGGTTGTGCACACCAGGTGTTTGTTAATATGTCTAGCTGAAGGGCTATATGTTTTTGTACTTAGTGAAGCTTTATTATCTGGTTTCTGAATTATAAATATTTGCAGGTGATGTGATGTTGACATAGAATAAAGTCTAATTTTGGAAAAAGTTCAAGCTTGACTTGATTAATATATATGGGCTAATAATTGGGGCAAAATGATCTTATGTTTTGACTCGCCAACGAGATGGAGGAAACACAAACAGACGGGCCTTCGGGAGCGCAGAGAGTGGCACAAGTCCTATGGTCAACTGGAAATCTTGACGAGCCGATTCCAAGCGGGTTCTATTCTATTTTGCCGGTAAGTTATGCGAACGATGGTGAAATTTGGTAAACCCGTTAAGTGGTTAAGGCGTTAACGTGAGTTTATGTTTTGTAGGAAAAAAGACTTAAAGAGAAGTTTGACATGATTCCTTCTCTTGAAGAGCTTCATGTGTTGGAATCGGAAGGGTTTAAGGTCAATGTAATCGTGGTTGACATGCAAAAAGATAAGAAAGTGTCGATGTTGCCGCAGCTGGCTTTGACTTTGGCTAACGGGTTGACTTCTAATCCAGCTGCAGTGATCAAGAAGATTGGTGGATTGGTATGTTATGTTATGCTATGCTACCTTCTGTTTATTAATATTATTATTATTATTATTATTATAACACATTAACATGTCATGTCACATTGTGTAGGTTTGTGATTTTTATAAACTCCCAAATGTGGAATTAAGTTACGCAAAAGGCGCATGGGAGGAAGTATACAATGTGTATAATCAGGGTATTCAAATGTTGGGTCAAATAAAACATGGTTTTTGTCATCCGCGTGCGATTCTTTTTAAAGTTCTTGCAGATACAGTGGGCATTGACTGTAGGCTTATGGTGGTAAGTTTAACTTTTTAACTATTTATGTCTCCATGTTTCATTATTTAATCTGTTTTTCTTTTGGTTGTTAGGGCTTACCTAAAGAAGGAGAAGTGGAAAGAGCAGATTCACACAGGCATGTGTCGGTTATAGTGGAATTGAATTCTAATGAACTATTGGTTGATATAGTTAGGTATCCGGGACATTTGGTACCTTTTTCAACAAAGGCGGTTTACATTTCCCATGTTTATGTCATTGGTCAAGGTGATTCTGCTGAGAATGATTCATGTGATTCACCAACTGAACCTAACAGTCCCGTTCATGGTGCTGCTGATAATTCAGATGAATGGTAACAAAATAAATACTATTTTAAAGAAACAAATGTGTAATAGTTTTTTGAATCTTTAAAACATTAATTTACTTTACAGCTTGTTACCCGGTGAAGTTAATGTCGGATGCAATAAGAATGCAACAACAGAACGAAGCACTCCCAGTTCAAGGTTATGTGTTTATTTTATGTTTTTCTTTTTAGAATTTGTTTTCTTGACTATCTGACTTTTCAGTCCAGAGCACTATTTGTTTCGAGGGCATGGAAGATCGATTCTTAGTGGTCAAAGAGATTCTCCTAGAGAGTCTGGAGGCGAAATGACAATATCAAGGTTCTAATATTTATTTTTTTTAGTGAAAAAAATATACATCTTTTTCATATGTTTCATTTTTCTGAGAATTTTATGACTAATTCCAGGTCAGCTGGAGCATCACCGGTAGGAAGTCGAAGAAGACGAAGACGGAGTAGTGCTACCATTATTCCCGAAATCGGTGATGATATTGTAAGGTTGATACCTCAATATCTTGACTATAAACATAATATTTATCAATAGAGTGTGAAATGAATATAAAAATGTTTAAAACGAACATGATTGTAGGGTTGTGAGAGCAATGAAAGACACTTTGAAGAAAAGTCAACCTCCAAGAGAACCGCTTGATGAACATGGCATTTGTCCAGATCATAATGAAAGTGTATGTGTATTGTTAAAAGTGGCATAACTACGAAACAGGTGCTAGTGTTAGGTAATTAGTTTATTTGATTAATTAACAATTACAGGGATCGGGTTCACATAATCATAGGAGGCAAACCAGTTGTCCAAAGGCAATTTCTTTACCTTCATCTCCTCAGAAGTATAAATTAGAAGGGAATTTTGATCTGATTACAACAGGGAATAACTCCATTGGGAACGACCCATGGTTCCCGTATCACGAATGGAATATTGATTATTCTGAATTAACGGTCGGATCGCGCGTTGGCATTGGTATGCATTACTTTTAACACTGGCTTATATTCCTTTTTCTTGTTTTACATTCTAAATTGGTGAATATTATATTTTAGGTTTTTTTGGGGAAGTATTTCGAGGCACTTGGAATGGAATAGAGGTAGCTATCAAAGTATTACTTGAACAGGAAGTATCCACTGAGAATATTGAAGATTTTTGCAACGAGATATCCATCCTAAGGTACCTTTTTAATGTAATTTTACCCGTGTATTAAGTACCTTTTTATGCAATCAACTGATTATTATTAATGTCAAATACTGATTATTTTTCTTTTTTCTGCAGTCGACTTCGCCATCCGAATGGTATGAGTATGACACTATCTAATTTCAAATAAGATCCGGTTTTAGCATTAATGTAAAGTTCTACAAAATTTAATGAGTTTGCCTTCTCGTGCAGTTATATTATTCATCGGTGCTTGCACAACGTCACCTCACTTTTCGTTAATTACTGAATATATGGACATGGGGTCACTATATTACCTGGTTCATGTGAGTGGACTCAAAAAGAGAATTAGCTGGCGAAGAAGACTAAAAATGCTATGTGATATATGCAGGTATCAACGGGGCAAAAGTCGCTCAGAGTTAGATAAAAGGCAATACGGGCAACCTGGCCCGTAAAATGCCGACCCATTTTGCCACCTCTAGTATCTAGGGGTGCAAACTGTAAACGAACCGAGTCATAACTTGTCTAGGCTCGAGCTCAGTCCATTTAACTTACGAGAGCTCGAGCTCGACTTGTGAGTAGTTTTCAAAGCTTGGGCTCAGCTCGTTTTCGAGCTCGGCTTGTAAGTAGTTTTTCAAGCTCGGGTTCGACTCATTTTTAATTTATTAATTAATCTGTATACATTTATAACTATTTTTATCTGCATTTTAATTATCTTATTGTACATAACATAGTATATATTATTTAGTTATTTTATCACAATTGTATGTATAATAATTATTATAAGTATATATTTATTATATTAAATAAAGTTATATAAATTATTGGCTCGTTTAGGCTCGCGAGCCAGCTCGAGCTCGATAAGTGAAGCTTGGGCTCTAGCTTGTTTATTAAACAAGCTTTTTTTAGGCTCGAGCTTGTTTAAGCTCGGCTCAGTTTGAGCTTTTAGCAAGCCGATCTCAAGTAGCTAACAAGCAGATTGGCTCGTTTACAACCCCATTTTATTATTATCTCACAATGATTTCGTTCTACGTAAATATAGGGGTCTAATGTGTATGCATAGAATGAAGATAGTGCACCGCGATCTGAAAAGTGCAAATTGTTTAGTGAATAAGCATTGGGTAGTGAAGATTTGTGATTTTGGATTGTCATGGGTACTAACAACTGAGCACATGAGAGATTGTTCGTCTGCTGGGACGCCAGAGTGGATGGTGTTGGGTTCGTAGGCCTTGTTGGCCCGGTTTATTATATGAAGTCAAAAGAGGAGACGGGTGTGGGCGGTCGGGCCCAAGCCCGGCCCGGTTTAGATTTCTTGCATAATAATTTACTAACCCTAGTTCAGTCTCTATATAAACAACATTATGTACTTGTAATATTTGTCACTCAATAAAGATATACCTAGTTGCCACCCGTGGACGTAGGTCAGTTTAGACCGAACCACGTTAAATCCTCGTGTTCGTTTATTGCTTTCGTGTCGTGTTCAGTTTCGTGTGTGCGTTTAATCCTAACAAGTGGTATCAGAGCTTAGGTTCGGATCACGCGAAGAACACGTTGAACCAGCCGAGTCGCCGCCAAACCATCCAGCCGCCGCCACCCTACTGCGCTAGGGTTCCGCCGCCGCTGCGCCGCTGCTACAGTACTGCCGCCGCCGCTACAGTACCGCCGCCGCTACAGTACCGCCGCCGCTACAGTACCGCCGCCGCTGATTAGGGTTCCGCAGCTGCTGGTTCGTTTTTTCTGATCAGCTCCGGTGAAGCATAGTACGAGACATGAAAGTTTGAATCAAGATCCTATTTTTGTTGAAAAACAGTTGTCAAGTCAGAAGAAGCGTTAAAGAAACGGATAACCAGTTGCCAACCGCGTTTGTCAGGTTTTATCGTTTCAGTTTAAAATTTCAGTTTCTGATTTACAGTTCGTATTTCCGCTGCGGTTTAAATAGGTTGATTTTTAACAGAGTTCAGTAGAACAGTCGTTAAGTTCAGGCTCGTGTTGCTGTGTCTGTCTCTGTTTTTTATCCAGTTTTTCGTTTTAGTCATTGTTATGGCAGAAGACGGAAAGTTTTCGATACAGAAGTTTGACGGACAGAAGTTCGGTTGGTGGAAGATGCAGATTGAGGCACTACTTTGTCAGAAAGACTTGGATGTAGTGTTTGAGGATGAAAAACCAGAAAAGTTGTCAGAAGCAGATTGGAAGAAGTTAGACAAGAAAGCTAGGGCTTGTATTACATTGTCGTTGTCGGAAGATGTGGCGTTTAACGTCATGAAAGAAACCACAGCCCGTGGTATGATGGACGCACTATCCAACATGTATGAGAAGCCTTCGGCAGCGAATAAGGTCTATCTTATCCGAGAGCTAGTGACAACAAGAATGAAAGAGGGTGGGTCAGTTACAACTCATATCAATAATCTTAATTCGATCTTGTCCCGCTTAGTGTCAGTTGACATTAAGTTTGATGATGAAGTTCAAGGCCTCTTGTTATTATCCTCTTTGCCCGACAGTTGGTCGCAAACAGTGACTGCAGTTTGTAGTTCGTCTACAAATATTACTTTCGATGGGATTCGAGATCTGATTCTGGGAGAAGATTCAAGACGCAGAAGTTCAGGTGAATCATCAGGCAATATGCTAGTCACAGAAGGTAGAGGTAGGGGAAAACAGCGAGGCAGTGGGAGCAGGAAGAGGAGTCAGTCTAAGACTCGTAAGGATATTGAATGTTGGGGTTGTAAAGAGAAAGGACACTTCAGGAATCAGTGTCCGAATGGTAAGAAAGAGGTGAACGTTACAGAAGACGACACAGATGACGGGGTCAGTAGTGATGAGGCTTTGGTTTGTAGTGTTGAGAGTAGCGTTGATGCTTGGGTGATGGATTCTGGTGCATCGTTTCATGCCACTCACTGTAGTGAAACGATGAAGAATCTTAAATTTGGGGATTTTGGAAAGGTTCGACTAGCGAATGATGATATTTTAGAGGTTACGGATATGGGAGACGTTGATTTGATAACTTCAGTCGGTACTTCTTGGACTTTGAAAGACGTGAGGGTTATTCCAAGTTTGAAGAAACGTTTGATTTCAGTTGGGCAGTTGGATGACCAGGGGCACGATGTTAAGTTCGGGAATGGGCAGTGGAAAGTAGTCAAAGGGAATCTCGTGGTTGCTCGTGGCAAGAAAATGGGTTCGTTGTATATGGTCGATATGTCACCGAAAGGAGTGGATCCAGTTTTGGTGAAAGACAAAGTCCGGTTCACAGAATCTCGTGGGCAGAAGAAGGTTCGTTTTGCAAGTAACAAACCCAGAGCCAAAGTGAAGATTCAGGATGAACGAGCTAGGAAGGTTAAATCAGTTGGGGGACATCGTGACAGTGGGAGCACAGGTCGTGTTTCAGTTACAGTTCCAGGTCGACAGTGGATTAAGAAAACCAGTATTCCAGCTGTAAAAGTCTCTCCAATGAATTACTTGCTGAATATGGAGAGTGTTTGTTCTCAGGTTATCTCAGGATCCGGTAGTTCGTTACAGTGGGAGCCGGTAGGGACAGAGAACGGGTCAGGGGCAGTTTTAGCCGTGACTGACGTGTTGGAGCTCCGGGGAGCTTCAACGGGCCTTCAGGTTAATTGATGAGAAGGCGGTGGCAACTAGAAGAAGTTTAATGTTCAGATTACAGAAGTACAATCAGGAGTGCAGACGAGAGTACTCAAGGCCTCCGAGTGGGAGATTGTTGGGTTCGTAGGCCTTGTTGGCCCGGTTTATTATATGAAGTCAAAAGAGGAGACGGGTGTGGGCGGTCGGGCCCAAGCCCGGCCCGGTTTAGATTTCTTGCATAATAATTTACTAACCCTAGTTCAGTCTCTATATAAACAACATTATGTACTTGTAATATTTGTCACTCAATAAAGATATACCTAGTTGCCACCCGTGGACGTAGGTCAGTTTAGACCGAACCACGTTAAATCCTCGTGTTCGTTTATTGCTTTCGTGTCGTGTTCAGTTTCGTGTGTGCGTTTAATCCTAACAGATGGCACCTGAGCTCATACGGAACGAGCCATTTACAGAAAAATGTGATATTTTTAGCCTCGGTGTCATAATATGGGAATTGTGTACTCTTCATAGGCCATGGGAAGGCACCCCATCAGCTCAAGTAAGTGGTGTTTGGATTCGTGCTTGCAACCAATTATTGTATATTCGGGTCTTTAATTGCGAGTAATGAGTTTTGTGTTATAGGTGGTTCGTGCAGTTGGTCTTGATGGAACCCGACTTGAAATTCCAGAAGGCCCTTTGGGAAATTTAATAGCAGGTATGCAATTCATATTAAAATTTTAATTATTTGGATCTAACAATATACTATAACTTTTTAAGGTTTTTATGTTTTTGTTTCAGATTGTTGGGCGGAACCAGAGCAACGACCAAACTGTGACGAAATCCTCTCGCGGTTAATGAGCTGCGAGATGCTGATATAGTTTCTTGGATTGCGAGTACATTTCTTAACTTTTTCATATTGTTAAAAGTCAAAGTTGGTGATGTATGATCTGTCTACTTGAAGTTGTGGGGTTAGCATCTGACTTTGGTTTTTGAAGAACACACTGCAATTAGGTGCTCATGTCCTTAAACTTTTGCCATTTCTTAATGTTTTTGTCATGTTCTTGCATTGAGAAAACACTCAGTTTTTTAGGGGAGTTTATGTAAATATTACCATTAGAGCATAACCGGCGACTTGTTATCCTTCCTTTTTTTTTTTTTTTTTTCTATAAACTCTTGATATTATAACCAATGAATACAGTTGTTTATGTCGACTGTTGGGTATTTCATGATTATTATTTGGTATTTTGTATCAGTTTTCTTAAAAAAAATTCAATGATTTTCTTTTAATATTTGTTGGTAGGAAGATAGATTAGTGATGGTAAATTTATCACCAACTTCAGTAGAGAATTGGCATGGTTATATGAAATTACGCATTTAGTCCTTTAACTTTAAGAACTATACAAACAGTCCATAACTTTAAAAAATAAATAAGAATTACCCAGGCTTAATCTTAGAACACCATACTGTAATTTCAAGCAAACCATAGTCTTAAACTGAATCTTGAATTCATACTAAATTACTAATCACTCTTAGGCATGGCTGCATAAGTCGCTAGGCGCTTCTAGGGCGGTCTACTGGGGAGTTGCGAGTACTCGCTATAGACATAAAGTACTTGGAGATTACTCGGACGTGCTTTAAATTATAAAGAAACTAATTTTCAGGAACTTATAGGGTTTGGATAAAATATAAATGAAATTAATGTACTAATTGTGAGAATTAAGTAGAGTAATTATGCAATTACATCATAGATTAATTACATAATTACTCTATAATGTAATTGCATAATTACTCTACTTGTATATATAATTACTCTACTTGATTCTCATAATTAGCACGCTAATTTTATTTGTACGTTAACTTTCCCTCTTATATGTATATATAACAAGTATCATAAATCTACTAATATTTATAACAAAATACGTGAGTATCAATGTAACTAAAAAAATATACATATTTTAATACTAAATTTTCTAATATTTAAAAATCATTAATTAGAAAAATGATAGTCATTCTTTAACATTATAGAAAGATGAATTATATTTTATTAAAATTTTTAAAGTCAAAATCAGCTCGATTTAACCGACTGTGACGGAGGCTGGCCACCTTTGATCCCTTCCGAATAATTAGACGGAGTTAAAGAAAGTCACCCGACACCGTACCTTGTAGCGATTACTCGACGCCTAGTCAGAATTGTTACAACTATAGCATAAACCACAATAGGGACTAAAACGTGTATAAACAAAAAGTCCAAGTGCTAAATCTGGTAAACCAAGTAACCAAATATTCTAGTATCCATCCATCCATCCATCCACCAGCAGATAACACGCACATCCCACCGGAACCCCAATTAATTAGTCAACCAACCACCATGCCGGCCTTCAAAACCCCATTCAACGGCTACTCCGTCAAATTCAGCCCCTTTTACGAACAACGCCTCGCCGTCGCCACCTCCCAAAACTTCGGCATCCTCGGAAACGGCCGCCTCCACGTCATCGACCTCTCCCCCGCCGGCCCCATCTCCGAACTCGCCGCCTTCGACACCGCCGACGGCGTCTACGACGTCTCCTGGTCCGAATCCCACGACTCCTTATTAATCGCCGCCGTCGCCGACGGCTCCGTCAAATTATACGATCTTTCACTCCCACCCACTTCCAACCCCGTCCGTTCACTCTCCGAACACACCCGTGAAACCCATTCGGTCGATTATAACGCCGTTAGACGAGACTCGTTTATCTCGTCTTCGTGGGACGATACCATCAAGCTCTGGACGATTGATCGTCCCACGTCGGTGAGAACGTTTAAGGAGCACGCGTATTGCGTGTACTACGCGGCGTGGAATCCCCGCCACGCGGATGTTTTCGCGTCCGCGTCCGGGGATTGCACGGCGCGGATATGGGACGTGCGTGAGCCGGGGTCGACGATGATCCTCCCGGCTCACGAGTTCGAGATACTATCGTGTGATTGGAATAAGTACGACGACGCGGTGATTGCGACGTCGTCGGTGGATAAGTCAATTAAGGTGTGGGATGTGAGGAACTATAGGGTTCCGGTTGCGGTTTTGAACGGGCATGGGTATGCGGTGAGGAAGGTGAAGTTTTCGCCGCACAGGGCGAGTGTGATTGTGTCGTGCTCGTATGATATGACGGTGTGTATGTGGGATTATATGGTGGAGGATTCGTTGATTGGGAGGTATGATCATCATACGGAGTTTGCGGTTGGGGTGGATATGAGTGTGCTTGTGGAAGGGTTGTTGGCGAGTACCGGGTGGGACGAGCTTGTTTATGTTTGGCAGCATGGGACTGATCCGAAAGCGCCTTGATTTTGTTGGTGATTTTTTTTGTGTGTTCTGTAAGTGTGATTTATGTTAGAAGTGAAAAGAGTTTGTGTTGGTTATTGTTGAATGATAAGTTAAGTTATATGCATATGGTGTTCAAACAGTTTCATATTGTTCAGGAATAATAATAGTTGACGCCATTAAACACTTAAAAGCTGATTATTGCGTCTTTAAACCATAACATTCAGCCCCTTTGTAGTTAGTATATTGTTGGTCTTGTTACTATGATCTATTTCTGTTAATGATCTATACAAGTGTCTTGTCTTGTATGTTGTATATGAACAGATAGATTTGAGGGTGGGTGGTATCTTCTATGAGGATGAGTGTCACTGTTTCTTAGTTGCACTTTGACTTTATATGGTTTAACACTAAACTAGTGAAAGTAGGATGTTTTGTTTTTTAACCTGAGGTTAAGTAATCTTTCTACAGATCTATGTCCCGTCTTATCTTTATCTGGATCACAAACAAGACTAACTGTTTATGCAAATCGGCTGTGGTTTGGCTGGGTTGAGATACGTACGGGTTAGAACTTAGAACCATGGTTTACAGTTTGAAAAACTAGGTGTGACGGTTCGTGTAGCAGTTTAGCTTACACCTTATGCTTTGGAACTTGCTTAACCATTATAACTAGTTTTATACCTGTCCGGTGGACAGGTGTTTTTAATGTCATAGTGATATAAGTATGAACAAAAATCTTCCCAATATATTGGTGCAACTTCACAAAAGTACAAAATATGCTGAACGCAAACAAAATTTAAACAATAGTTGCGACATTTATATACAATCACACAATTTTAAACAATAATTAAACAAAAAGTAACTACACACATTTACATACAAACATGATGTATAACGATCAACCCGCGTGTTGCAGCGAGGCGTCTTCTTGCTTGCACATAATCCATGGTTCACCCATGTTTTGACCAACCGTCATTTGCACAGTACAGTTCACATATCATCTGTCCTCATGAAATGCTCCTTTGATGTTTTAGTACTCGTATCATGATCAGATATCATGCATTAAAGACTATATTTTCACTTGTTTTCTTTTAATTAATGTTCTAGTTATTTTGAGGCTTTATATATAAACGGACATTAAGCTAAAACATTGAGCATACGGAGCATAGTAACCTGAGCATCTGCCCTTGACGAAACAAAAATGTTGAGCATGTGAGAAAATGCAAGACCTGTGATTCTTTTGGAGTGCCCTTCAAGTTTGCGTTTGACCTTTAAACATATATAAAAGTAAATTAGCTTATTCAAGAAAGATTAAAATCCAAGATTGTTTAATTGACCAAACATTTAAAAAAAATAAATAAATAAATCCAAGATTGCTTTTTATGTCCAAAACTAAGTTCACAATTTTGGTTGTGAAACTTTACATGTAAAGCTACAAAACTCAGTTCACAACAATGTCAAACCTTTTGACCTTTTTATGTCCAAACAAACAACTTTTCAAATTGGGATTTAATAGTGGGAAAATTCTCAAAATAAGCTATTTGAGGAGAGATAAGTTGAAAATAGGCCAAAACTTTTAAAAATTCCATTAATATTCCATACAAAACTCACGGAGGCGATGCTTTTGGGTTCCTGCCGATGGTTTTCGTGTACCAATGAAACTGTGCCACGTGTAAAGGTACTAACACAAACCGATGGTTTTTATTCAAATATATCTGCTCCGTTAGTTTTTGTGTGAAAAAAGTCTCCGCGAAAGCAATCTCCTTCTGATGTTTGGTCATGTTTTCAACTCCTCCGTGGATTTTCAAAAAAAAAAAAAAACTTTTAAAATTCATCTTACCAGAAATTAATCCTCTATAATGTACATTACATCAACTATCATAACACAAATATAAAAAGTGTCAATTCCCCTCGACCCAAAAATAGTGTCGAGTTACTCCGACAGTGTATGATCATACTATGAGGACAAGATATCAACCAACCATAAAACTGTAACACGTGGACATTTAGCAATTAGCAACTAATCGAACAATATCACAACTACGCAATTCATGTAATTGTGTTTTGAGTGTATGCTCGTGTAAATAATAAATAGGGTTTTGTATGCATATCGCCCCCAAAGTATAAATATAAAAAAGGTAGTGCGATTAATCACCTTGATTATAAGGCGAGTGAAAGATAAGAATAACATAAACAGACCGTCAAACTTCAAATAAATGCCCTAAAAATTATCAAATAATGAAGTATATTAAAACCGAGAATATAAAAAACTCTAATTAAATTAGGTATAACTCTCGTTATGAGTAAAACGAGGAATACGCGAGCCGACTAACTTGAAAATAAAATATTGTGGAAAAATTAAATAGAATTCCTCTTTTAAAACCAAGCTTAACCGAACAAAAATTATTGATTAATTCCTTCCCTAACTCTAGTTATTAAGAAAACTAGAGTTAAACGAGTGTCAGTTCGTTATTGACCCGGATGTCGGTATGGTGTAAGGCCCCGTCAACGGTAACCCTACTTTTGTGTTGGATTTACTCATAAACGCAGTTCTAAATATCAGATTTAATTAAAACATTCACGGAATTTAAAAATTTTCATAAAACATTTCATAACAAAACGCGTCTTGTCTTAAAACATCATTTTGTCTTTCAAAATAAACGAAACATTAAACTTAAATGTCTTGAGTCTTCCGATGCCAGCCTCTTATTCAGTGCCACGTGTCTCCTCAAGCGAGCTGCCTCATCCTACTCACCTGCGTGCATACTAAAAGTCAGCTACGCTGAGTGAGTTCTAGTTAATCACATAATCATACAATACATTCTTACATTTCATACTTAACCTCTTAACTTTCTTTCATACACACATAATTGCATACACTTTCATTCTTACCTTCATACTTTCTTTACATACATAATCATACGTTTTAAAGAGCCTTTCGCCCTATAACCTCACAGATATTATAAGGGTCTGGTCCCTAACATCACAGATATTATAAGGGTCTGGTCCCTAACATCACAGATATTATAAGGGTCTGGTCCCTCTTTCCTCGAATATTAGTAGGGTTCGGTTCCCTAGTTCTCGAATATTAGTAGGGTTCGATTCCCTCTTCGTTACCATACAACAATACATCATACCTCGAGTATTATTAGGGCCCGGTACCCTCTTCGTAACCATACAACCATCCTTTCATTCTTTTATTAACTTTATCACATTCATACACATAAGCATACATATCATACTTACCTTATGCATAGCGTTACAACCTGACAGTACGTGCAATATCCGAAGATCGTTCACGTACCATCAAGCAATCATTCATATATATCACATATATCACATATGGCATACACTTATCACTTAGGATAAATGTATTAACAACACATCGAGTATGCACACAGCCCCGAAAACATAACAAGGAATGGGGCTAGAAACTCACCTGAACACGGTTACGTTCACCGTTAATCGTAATCCCTTTCTTCAGTTGTGCACGGCCGACTGTATAACAAGTATACGTATCAATTAACTATCACTTCTCATATTGCATTTCTATCTTTATATGACCCACAACGAACGGGGGTCCGGGGCAGCGCCCCTGGCAGCGGGGTCTAGGGGCGGCAGCCCTAGCAGGGTCCAAGGGGCAGAGCCCCTGGCTGGGGTCGAGTTGCCAGGTCAGCTTGGAAAAATTTATTTCCATTAACTGTCTTAACACATTTTTCATTAGGTTTTTAATTTATTTTCTAATCGAACTTGACTTTAGGCGAAGTTATCAGTTAGGCGAACTTGGCCGTAAGCGAAGTTATCAATTAGGCGAACTTGGCCTCAGGCGAAGTTACCAGTTAGGCGAACTTGGCCGTAAGCGAAGTTATCAATTAGGCGAAGTTGGCCTCAGGCGAAGTTACCAGTTAGGCGAACTTGGCCTCAGGCGAAGTTACCAGTTAGGCGAACTTGGCCGTAAGCGAAGTTATCAATTAGGCGAACTTGGCCGTAAGCGAAGTTATCAATTAGGCGAACTTAGCCTCAGGCGAAGTTATCGCTTTGAAGGCGAAGTTATCGCTTTGAAGACGAAGTTATCGCTTTGAAGGCGAAGTTGCCCAGTTCGCGGCGAAGTTGCCTAGTCCAGCCGCTGTTGGTTTCTATCAAGCATTTTGGCGATTTTAACACCCTTGCTATGGTTCAACATCACCCACTACGTTCCCCAACCGTTTTCGGTCGTTTATACACTATAAAGCTTGGATCTTTAAACTTCAAAGATCAAGAATCATACCTTTTTGAGCTTGTTTGGATCTCGTTTAACTTGTTTAATCACAACTAATCGCTCACCCTCTCTCGGATCTTGTTCGTTCCTCTCCTCGGCGCGGCGGTGTGTGTGGTGTGTGTGTGTGTGTTTTGGAGTGTTAGAGAATAAGATGGAATGAATGATAGTTTAGGGTTTAGGGGATATTTATATCCCTTAAAGCCCATGGACCTAAGGCCCATTCTCATTTAACCCATCTCAATTAATCTAAGTTCATGATCCGCTCCTTACTCGATATTAAATAATTAGTAACGCGAAATCACTAAACATAACTTTCTTTATTCAACATTATAAATTTTAGGATGTTACATATGGGACCGAATTCAGGTTAACTAGGTTCAAAATGATGAAATAAGACTAAACATAAAAGGGTCAGAGGCTAGTTTGAAACGATTCATGGTGAAATTGAAAAGTCCCAAACTAGCTTTAACATAAACCCTAACGGGCCAAAATGCATTTGACCCCCCCCCCCCCCCCCCCCGAAACCCCATCAATCATTGAAATTGATTGAGGGCTTTTGTTTAAAATACTAAAATGAACATACTTGATGTTCAACACTTAACCAAAAAATGGATGGAACAAGCAGAAATCGATAAGTCAAAGTATTGAACAGTTGAAGCCAAACGTGAGAAATTAACAACTATGGAACGTAACTGAGAGTGAATTGAGGTGGGGCAAACATTAGGCAGATGTTAAGGTCCTTTATAAGGGTGAATTGGCTTATTGATCAATAATTCGTCATTTATGAGTTGATTAGTCAAAAATGATAATTGTGATAGAAAATCACCAAATTAATGAAATTAAAGCAATTCTTTGGGGGAGGGGGAGGTTACTATGTTGTAACATGTAATAGTCGTCTAGGTTCGTGATTAACTAGATTAGGAAGCATTAGTGGAGATTGGGATGGAAACGAGCATATTCCCGTCGGTGGAATAAACATGCAGTCGATAGTGGGTCTGTCGTGCTACGCGACGGACAAAAACAGATCCGTTGCGTAGCGACGGAACTATTGTCGGTCTCATAACGAACTCTTTCGTGCTACGCGAGTGAGGAGCTCTCCACGGTAACATAGCGCTACACGCGGGAGGGAAAACTAAACTTTGTATTTTTTGACGGATGTGACCCCTGACTTTGATTCAAAGCAATAATGACATAAAATACATGAAATTGAGTTTGTAAAATACCCCAAAAATATAAATGAACATGATTTGATAAAATTAATGTTAACGAACACGAGATGATTATTCAAAAATTTAAACGGGTCGGATTTTCGAGTTCGGAAAATATCGAATGTTACAAAAAAAAACATACTTTACATTTATTTTTCATGACAATTTTCTTTATTTTAATTTTTTCTAGAACTACCAATTTGTAAGGCTATAAACGAACCGAACGAACACGAACAAGGTCTTGTTTATGTTTGTTCGTTAAGAAAATAATGTGTTCACGAACACTTACCGTACGAGATTTTATGTTTGTGTTCATTCATTAAGTAAGTTAATGTGTTCAAGAACGGTTCACGAACACAAATAAAATCGGCGGGGCCTAAAGATTGAGACCGGTGTATTTATCAATGTAAATAGTGAAAGCTTGTAAACGAATCGAATGAACATGAATAAGGGTATGTTCGTGTTCGTTCATTTAACTTTAAAAGAGCACGGACACTTAATCGAACAAATATTTATGTTCATGTTCGTTTATTTAAAAATGGACATTTGTCTTCATTTATGTTTGTTTTTTTTAAACTAAACGAACGTAACTGAACAAAGATAAACGAACATATATAAACAATGTAAATTAACACAAACAAACATAAAAACGAGCTTAAATGAACACAAATTAACAAATATAAAGCCTTTAAGTAGATGACATATCCAGATAATATTTAATTATTTTCTATTAATACATAAATAAACGTAAATAAACAGACATAAATGAACATAAATAAACGAACATAAATAAACGAACATAAATGAACGTTCATGAACATAAATGAACAAACGGAACATGTGTTCATGTTCGTTCAGTGAACACAAATTTTTTGTTCATGTTCGTTCATTTATTAAATAAACGAATTTCCCGTCGAACGGTTCACGAATAGTTCACACGAACGTTCAGTTCATTTACAGGCCTACCAATTTGTATCACTGATGGACCATTAGCCTACCCGCTCATCTCCATTACCCGAGTAACCCTTGTTTTTTTTTTTTGTCGCAGTTTAATCTTGATAACTAATTTAGTTTTACGAAAGTATTAAAATATAAATTCACACATATTTTGATTTTTAGTACCTATCCAACAAACTTATCACTAAACCCCAAGGGCGAAACACCATGTGTTGCCAACACCAGCGTTACCCTCTTGGAACTAGGGTTGTCAATTTATGACACGGATGTGTTAACAAGACACGAGTTTTAACAAGTTTGGGTTGATCTTAACATGTTTCGTGTCTTAAACATGCCGATTTGTTTAAGCCATGTTTAAATTCGTTTTTAATAGGAAAACCTGTTAACCTATTGATAATCTGGGTAGATTTTTAATTTACCAAAATAGATAAATATAAGTTCTAAACCTGAAGTCATATTACATACGACATTTCACTCATGCTCGTCAGAACCCGATATTATATTTTAAAGGATGTTATGATTTGCTTCTAAGGTATTTTGTTTCAAGTATGTTATGGATTTGTGGTTTTTTGTTTCAAATATTTTATGAATTATTTATAAGACTTTTATGTTCGTTTTGAAAATTTTTATTTCATTGCACATTTATTATTCATTATATTATGTGTTTAAACGGGTCCCCGTAATAGGTCCGTGCTTGAAAAAAATGACACGCTTATTTATCATGTCTTGTTCGTGTTTAGTATCGCATGTAATCTTGTCTTATCGTATCGTTTTTGATATGCTATGACAGCCCTACTTAAACCATTATTTGGCTTGAGGAGTTGGTAACGTCGTCATTTACATTTGGTCGTATTTTCATTCCATTCATCTAACAGTTACAGTCCCCACTCACTCCCTACAAAATCCTCAATTCAATTCTCTCTCTCACTCACTTTCACATTTAAACCACACACACCCTACACTCTCTCATCACATATATTGTTGTTGTAGCTTTCCACATTTCCCTGCAACGCATTGAGGTTAATAACATATGAACATGTGTAGATGAGGGGGATAATTAAAAAAAAAAAAAAACCGGCACGTCACTATCATATAGCCGGAAAAGCATCACTAACTAAATCATCAAACATGTTTACTAGTTTAACCAAGTTATTTAACTTTTTTTATAATTAAATCTCAATAGGTGAATGCAATTTGTTGAAACCACACCCATCACCCCCCCCTCCCACCCCCAACCTAATGCAAGGGCCGCTCCACCATCTTCCTCTATGAGGTCTAAATTGAGACTGATGCGTATCAAACGAGCTACAACATGATCAAGACAAAAACAAAGCAAGCGTGACGAGTTGAAGTGGAGCACAAAGCTAGTTTATGAGTTGATTAATAGATGTTTATGGTTTATATAGTTTTGTGGGAAATCCCTAGAGATTTTGGCTAGATGGGCTTGGCCTATGAGCTTTGTATGGCTTCCCTATATAATGTAATGTTTAGATTATTGTTTGGGTTTGCACTCATAATAGAAATATTGTAGCCACCAACAGTTTGTGGTAATCGCTTATGTACCAGACGATTTTACAAGTAATCTAATCGTGTGCATTGAAGTGAGTCACGTGTTTTTGTTCATCACTAAACAAGTATTATTATCATTGTTCATCTTATTTTCTGTTCTTGAATCATCATGGTGTTTGAATTCCGCACAAAAGTCGTGTTTGGTTGATATCATATTGTTCACGATCCAGGTTCGGGACTTACATCATCATCGCGTAATGGTGTTTGGTGCATGTTGGTGGTGATGTGGCAGTGGGTTAACATTCACCACACATGATTTAAAAATGAAATTACTATTTTATTTTTTTAAGAAAATGTTGTATATCAAATTTCTTCGACTTTTAAAAAAATATATACAAAAAAGTCAATAAACAAATTTTGTGTATCACTGAAGTTTCTAAACTCTAGATGTTTTTGTTTGTTTTTTTAATTTTATTCTTTATAATAATGACTACAAACTTTTAGTTTGTCAAAATAAGAAAACAAATTTTAGACAAATTTACGAACTTTAATATATAAAATTTGTACCTTTTGTTAGTTAGAGAATTTTAATACATTGAAATTAGTTATGGTAATTTTTCGTAAAATATATGACAATATAATTGGTTTTATATGGTAGTGACTCCTACTTTTTTGGTTTTAAATTTATAACTTTATGCTACTTTATGCATGGTTCCAATCAGGTGCAGTTTATAATGCATACAACACAAATACAAGACCCATATCTAATGGCTTGGATGGATATGCGATCTTGCATCCTGGGCAGATTCGTCTTTAATTTCGTTACAAACTAACGACATACAAAAAACACGGTTTTGGCTCAGTAAACTAGTTTTCATCCTGACCTGACAACACACAAAAATCATTTTGACCCAAAATATAACCCAACCCTACCTGCCAATTATTGTTTTTGTTAACCTTCCTTTGTATTAAGTTGTTCTAGAGTGGTTAGACTTTATTTTCTTTTTTCTTTTTTGCTTTTGTAATATTCTTGGGATCTTAAGTTAGAAGGTTTATGTGTCGGTTTTTATATATTTGGCTTTTGAAAAAAAAAAAACTTGTATCATATTTTAGTAAGTGCGTTTTGTAAATCATATGTATAATTATGAGTGGTTATGAGTACAAGAGAGAAAATATTATATGAAAAGATTAAATTTGATGTTACCCCTGTTTACATTGTATAATTTTTTAATATTTTCTGAAAGTATTTGGGAGTGAATGAGAGAGAAAATATAATAATAAATGTATGTTTAATCAAAAAGAAAAAAAAATAATTTTTAGTATAACTATATAAATATAGATAAGTATATGACTGAGAATGCTCTAAGCTAATTTATTATGTTGAAAAACTTAAATCGAAATATAATAATTTTAAGATTAGTAAGTTGTATTATCTGCATTTAATTATTTCTTTGCCTTTTAAAATTAAAAAGTTGGTGAAAGAGACCGGCGATGTTTTTGGCATCGGATTTAATGAAGCTTAGTGGCACAAAGATTAAGGTAGCGGAAACTGGTAAGATTCCGAACGGCTCAATCAGGCCAATCCCACAGGGTCAAAAGTCAACCACTTTCACTTCCCCTCACA
This sequence comes from Bidens hawaiensis, assembly GCF_021521415.1. Classification (NCBI taxonomy): domain Eukaryota; kingdom Viridiplantae; phylum Streptophyta; class Magnoliopsida; order Asterales; family Asteraceae; genus Bidens; species Bidens hawaiensis. The sequence continues at coordinate 3,588 of NW_027502625.1, read as the reverse complement.
TAGATCGAACCCATTTTAAATTGGGGTTTTCTACAGACGCCAAGCAACCAGTAGACATCCGTATACAGGGGTTTTATATCCTTTTGTATAAGCCCCCGTATAACCATATACGAGACATATAAAGGATGTCTCCAATAGGACCCTTAGAATTAAAAAGAGACTCCCCTACAGGCTTTGATATCTAAACTTGTACATTTCTAAGTTGTATGGATGTGGGGCCACTACCTATATGAATCATATAGGTTAACTATACGACATATGGGTAGTATATGTATTCATTATTTGCATTAAAAAAATTAACTTACATCATGCATAGGTCATACGTATCTATTACTTGTACAGTTTTTAAAAAGTTTAACACGCATAGGTAACTATACGAGTAACATATGTATATATTACTTGTATAATTTTTAAAAATTTTAATATATACAAGTTGTATAAATCTATACAACTACTTTTTTAATTATCTTTTTTACTTATCATAATTTGTAACTTTCTATAGTTTAGTATGAGTACAACCTTCCTATACATATAGCTTTTGTTAATTATCAAAATTTGGTACTTGTCATAGTTTAGTATAGGTTTATACAAGTTTTTTTTCATATAACGACGACTTTGTTTATTGTTGATAAGTTTTTATAAGTATTTTTGTAAAAACAAAATAAACGACCAATACAAGTAACAATCAAATAGTAAATATTAATATAAATAAACAACCAAAAATGCATCAATAAAAATATATAGTTTTTGCATCAAAATGCCTGAAAAATACATATGTAAACCAAACTAGTCCTAATCATTTAGATAATGCCATGGTGGTGGAGGTTGAGGAGGCTCGAAAAAATCAAGACACGCCCAATCAACCTACCGTTCATAATACCATATATACATGTCCAGTGTCCTTCATTTAGGTGCTGTTTGTTTTTTCCAGAGGTAAAATGTTTGCAGTCTGCGAACCACATGCAGTCATCTGTAGCAGAAGAGGTGGACCAAACCTCTGCAGTCTACAAGAAGAAGACAGTTTGTTTTTAACGTCGGCAGACTGCTAAAATAAAACAGAAATCTTTAAATAAGCTGAAATATAAATAAAAAAGTCATTCAACATCGACATTTAAATAATAGTCAAACAACAATGCAATAATATTCATAAAACACAAGAACATTTTTTTTCAAATAATCTATTCGGTACTGTGCATTAACTGCTCCATAATTTCATCTCGTAACTGCGTCATATATTCACGATCTGATGCAGTGCCATGCGCTTCAACCCCGTCTTCATCAGCAACGTGTACATCAGTATTTCTGAATAGCACATCGGGTTGATCGTATTGTTCAAAACAATAATGCATCAATATACAAATCTAATACAAGAAATCAAACAAAAAACATAATCAATATTCAAGTGGTTAATTAACATTAATAAACAACAAAACCTAAACCTAAGTATCTATCTAACAAGATTCATAAGTTAATTCTAAGATAGAAAACATAATTGTTTCAATGTACAAATATAATATAAGAAATCAAACAAATCATAATAAATATTCAAGAAGCTTACCTTGACAAAGAAGGTGGAGGATATAGCGGCGGTGGAGCAACGGCGGTGAAGGTCGCTGGCAGTGGAGCAGCGGCACAGCGGCGCGACAGTGAAGGTCGCCGTGGTGGAGGTCGGGGAGGAGACGAAGTGGAGATGGTAGGGAGGAGATGAAGGGAAGGGGAAGGTAGAATTAAAGGGATAGGGTTTGGAATAAGATAGAAGATGCAGAATATGTTAAAAGAGGTTGGTCCATGTCTTCTGGATAAGAGGGTGCGAAGACGTTTTTTAATGAAATATCTTCAGAAAAACAAACAGTCTTCAAGCCTAAAGGTCTGCGCGTTGTCTGCGTAGCGCATACATAAGAGGCCAGGAAGATCTTCTGGCAAAAAACAAACACCACCTTAGTCTGCATGGCAAGTTAGATGCTCAAAACACGTCATTAACGGGGGTGAGTGACTCTCGCAACTTTGACAACATGTTGATGTTGCTGCTGAGGCGGCTCGTGCTCATGTTGTTGTTGAGGTAGTTCCCGTTGTGCTTAGTACGGTGCATGCTGTTGAGGAGGCTGCCAAATCACTTCAGGTTCCACAGATAATCGAAGACCCACATAGAAAACCCTGTGATCCCATCTGTATGAATGTCTAAAGTTATTTTTAAATTTTATTTAACCTCACAAACTTACAAATCCCATTATTCATAAGGTCTTTGAACCATTATTTTCACATAAATAATGAAAATATGAAAAATCTCTAAACTTTGAAGACAAGAACTTCAACGTGAACGCCATAAATACCCTAACCTCACTAAAAACCAATTCGTGGCCGAAACCAGACACTTAGGTGTCAATGGCGGCACGTGGTAGACATAATCGCAATGTTGTAAAAGTAGGTTTACAAAATCGAGTACTCCCCGAATACTCGCTACAAGGTACGTCACCGAGGGGAGTTTCTTTAACTCCGCCTAGTTATTAAGAATCGATCAAAGATGACCAACCTCAGCCATAATCACATTGAGTTGGTGGACTTGAGCCGATTTTGACTTAAAAATAAAACATAATTCTTATTTCTATAATATTAAAGAACAAATATCATTTTTTTAATTAATGATTAGTAATTCTTAGAATAATTTATTGTGTTATAAATATTAGTAAAATAATGATATTTGACATATATATTATATGCAAAAATTAATTTTCTTTATATTTACCATGTCCGAGTACTCTGAGTACACCCAACTCCCTAGTCGACCGCTTAGGATCCGCCTAGCGACTTTTACAAAAGCATGATCGCAGTTTCTAACACGACTATAAACATAAACACAAAAATCGATAAGTTTTGAGTCGATTAACACAACACGTTTGTTAACCTAATTTACCCAAACACAACCCGTTTAATAAATAAGTTAAGCTGCATAACTGCTAAACAAATGGCTGTAACTTGTTAACTCGTGTAAGAGTATCTAAAAATACATTTTTAATTTTAGAAACAATAAATGCTAAAAGCTTAAAAATATGAATTCCTACATTCTGATTTTTAGTTTCCTATCCAACTAACCTATAAGTTATCTCTAAAATCCAAGGGCAAAGAGTAATTCCCTACGAACCGTCAACACCAAGGTTACCCACCATGGAACCAAACTTTGGCTTGAGAGTTGGCAACGTCGTCATCGTCTTCATTTGGTCGTATTTTAATACATCCATCTACAAAAATAATAATAATAATAATAATAATAATAATAATAATAATACTAACAGTTACAGAGTCCCCACACTCTCTAGCTCACCATCACATTTAAACTACACCCACCCCACACTCTCTCATCACATTTATTGTTGCAGCTTTTCCAAATTCTTACTGGTTGTTTGTTACACACACACACTTACTTCATTCCAGAGAGAGAAAGTAATAATAAGAAGAAGAAGAAGAAGAAGATGCCGTTGGTGAGAGTGGAGGTCAGAAATGAGTACGGACTGGGTATGCCGGAGCTATACACCGAAGTCAATAAAGAAGATCCCAAAGCCGTGCTTGACGGTGTTGCCGTTGCCGGTTTCG
>NW_027502624.1:0-47387 GCF_021521415.1 Bidens hawaiensis | reverse complement strand
TACTTTTTGGATGCTATAGTGTGAATAAATAAATTGAAAGTTAGATGGTTACCTTGTGAATAAAGGTTTTCCATGTGTAAATATCCTAGAATGTACAAAAGTGTCCAACTTTCCACATTACTTGAAAATAAATTTTTACCCGGTATTTTATCCTTCGGTGATTAAAACATATCAGTCAAATTCGAAAGTGCAAACAGAAAGTGATTTAGAAGCGGTCTCATTGTTGATCACTGACTAATCACCAACGCATAAGAAAAAACTTCGGAAAAAGAAAAATTATCTTTAAATAGTCATCGATCGGTAAAGAGATTAGGTATACGATTTTGTCCTCAAACTTTTTGATTTAATGTGGGTAAGATCCCCTTCTTGATGGAACTGACATCGGTAATTCACCGTAACCTATGAAAATAAGATTCCAAATGAGATTTTACTATGTTATTTGACCAACTTGTTCCGTCAATGATCTGTTAGAAATTTTCATTACAATACCCCTAAGAGCTATGATTTCACATTCTTCGTTCATGACATATATATATATATATATAGGGTAAGGTTAACGTATAATAATCGCTTAACGTAAATTACGTACGCGAGAACATATTGGCTAAAACGTTCAACCCAAAATCTAAAACGTTCAGCTAATACGTTCAGGTAATACGTTCAAATCCTTTAAAAGTTCAGCCAAAAACTTAAATGTTCAGCTAATACGTTCAGCTAATACGCTTTAACCCTTTAAACCTTTAAACGTTTAGCTAAAACGTTTTTACATTTAAACGTTCAATGCCAAAAACCCATTATCCAAAACTCAAAATTGATCGATTGAAACTTCAAATTGATGATTAATTGAATCGATTTCAAAGATTAACCGATCAATTGGCTTCAATTTCAATTTCAATTCAACTAAAACAAACCCTGTGACGAGTTTTGCGTTTTTCCGATGAGTTCGTTGTCGACGGCGATGATGGTGACGAAGAGTGTTGATGGCGCCGGCGAGCAAAGGTGAAGGAGGTGTGTTGATGTCGGCGACTAGTGGTGGAGACAGATTGAGGGAGAGGGACGAGCAGATGAGTGTAATTGTGATTTTGGGTTTTGAAAATCTAACGGTTGGATATGTCGCGTACTGAAGAAACACCAGTCGAACCCCGACAGATTACGAGTAACCTGAGGGTTAGATAGACGTTTCCCACGAGGGGTTAATTCCGACAAGATGGTTCTTCCGATAACCTGCAAAACAGACACCGTGAGCTCGTCACTAAGAAAGGGGGGGGGGGGGTTCCTCCTTGTGACCACCCTCCGGCGTGAGAATCAGTCTATATTACTCTTTGAATATAAAAGTATATTAAGAATACTAGAGCAGTTATCAGGTAAATTACACAAGATATTAGATGATGAAATGACAATACCATTTGATGTCTTTTATAGCCGAAGGTGGGTTTCCAAGGAGGTTTAGCCGGCCTAATACTCTGCCAACTGTGGCCTACACACGTGCTCTGCTGGTAATTGGTGAATAGGCAGCGGCTGATAGTGACCAGGCGTGCTGTTTACTTTTCCTTTTCCACCAACTACAGGCTAGGCACGTGGTATGGCAGGAGTTGGTGAGCAAGCGGCGGCTATTGGTCACAGTGCTGTGGCGTGTTGTCTGCCATGCTGCTGTCAGTGAGCTGTCGTATCCTTGGTCAGATCTTTTGTCCATACCTCGTCAGGTATCACACAAAAGATCCTCCATTATTATACGGACTGGCTCATTTAGGCGGGAGTTTTCCCCCTCCCGCCTTTATGCGGGAATGTTCCCGACTTTGCTCATTCCTTCTTCAGGTGACTACTGAATTATTACGAGTTTGAGCCTTATGCGTGTAGCCATGCTGCGCGGGTGGCCAGTCCCTGATGGCGGGTATCCGCACCTGCGGGAACAGGCGGATACTTGGAAACCATAGGGAGGCATTTCCTGCGGGACCAGCTTGCGTACCGCATGTGAGGTCGTCACAACTCTGAGCGTGGTGGGTCCTGCGGGTTTGGTAGGTCGCAGCGCAGATGTCCCTATGGTGAAGTATGCGGGTTCAACTGCGCAGACGTCCGTTTAAGGAGTCTTGCGTGTTCAGCTGCGCAGACGTCTCCTTTTAAGGGAGTCTTGCGGGTCCTAACCACCTCTGCTGGGACCTACCTCTTCAAGTCCCCCCAGTCCAATGTTCTTCTCATGAATGTTTAATAAAGTGAGGTGAACTTTTGGACTTAAGCAAAGGGTTTTTGAAAAGGGTTTAGTTTTTATGGGTTTTCCGCGGGAAGTCTTACCCACGGGTTTCCCAATGTCACGCAGAATTTCCCAATGTTCTGCTTGATCTCTGGGATGATGCGGATAGGTCTGTAACCTCCCCGCAAGTCAGGAGCGTTTAGAACCTTTTGTGTAGATTCTCCATGAGGTCTTGGTGGTTTTGAACATAGTGATCAATCATGTTATAACCACCAATTCCATCCTGAAGTTTCAAACAATCTAGTTCTTGACGTTCCCGCTATGCGGGGATGTTAATCCCGTTTCTGCAAGCATGGCTCAGAAGATCCTTCTTGGTTTCAATTCCCATGGAGTGCTCGGTATGCGAAGGGTTTTGCCTTGACGCTGTACCCGCACTTCGTCTTAATAGTTACTTTACTCCCAAGGTATCCCTGGCTTCAAATCCCTGCAGGTGCTAGGTTCGTGAAGGGTTTTGCCTTGACACTGTACCCGCACCTGACTTATGGTTGCCGAGGTGTTCCTGGCGTTTAATCCCCTGCGAGCGCTAGGTATGTGAAGGGTTTTGCCTTAACACTGTACCCGCGCCCGACTTACAATTGGGGTGCCGAGGTATGACTTTTTACGGGTGTTAGGTATGTGAAGGGTTTTGCCTTAACACTGTACCTGTGCCCGTTTTGTAGTTGGGTGGAATGCCAAGATATTCTCGGCTTCACTTCCCTGTGGGTGCTAGGTATGTGAAGGGTTTTGCCTTAACACTGTACCCGCACCCGGCTTTATAGTCGGGTTTTTTCGGTTTCCATTCCCTGCGGGTGCTAGGTATGTGAAGGGTGTTGCCTTAACACTATACCCGCACCCAACCTTATAGTCGGGTTTTTTCGGTTTCCGTTCCCTGCGAGTGCTAGGTATGTGAAGGGTTTTGCCTTAACACTATACCCGCACCCAACTTATAGTCGGGTTTTTTCGGTTTCCGTTCCCTGCGGGTGCTAGGTATGTGAAGGGTTTTGCCTTAACACTATACCCGCACCCAACTTATAGTCGGGTTTTTTCGGTTTCCGTTCCCTGCGGGTGCTAGGTATGTGAAGGGTTTTGCCTTAACACTGTACCCGTAGCCGACTTACGGTCAACTGGATAGCCAGGGTAAGGGGTTTTTCCCGCTTACTTTTCAAATCTTTGGGATTTGCGCATGCATATTTATTTTAGTGCTTTTCCCCATATTCTAGATAGGTTAACCGTTCATCGCGTGGTTGTCAATAGAATCAGGTACCTCTCATGATTTATGCGGTTAGAACCTGCATTTTCATTCAGTAGGGTGACCAACATTTAACTATGACGGACCCGCATGAAGGTTTTCTATTCTTTTGGTTAACGCGGGTTTTGCCGCTTTCCCCATGCAGCGAGTCTGCGTGAAGGTTTGCCAATTATTGGCTTTATGCGGGTTTTACCGCCTTCCCCATGCAACGACTTTCGCACTTATGTACGCGGTGAAGACCGTCACATCCGTATGAATAGTTTATATATAAATGCAAAACCATTAACGTCGATGTTTTAAGGAGAATCATTTCCATTAAAAGCGGCTCTTGGCCGGTACAAACTTGGAATTGATATACATGTAGCATTTGCGTAATTGAGCTCCGTTCCATGTTCGTGGGACGTGAGTGCCATCGAGCCTTTCAAGCCGGTATGCGCCCTTTCCCAGAACTTCTTTGATAATGTACGGCCCTTCCCAGACAGGTGCCAGTTTTCCTGGGCGTTCTTGGTTTGAAGCCTCGTTGTTACGCAATATGTAGTCTCCTACATTGAAGTTGCATAGCTTCACCCGCGTGTTGTAGTACTTTTGCATTTGTCGTTTGTAGTTCTCTTCACGCGCTGCAGCTAAGTCTCTGCGCTCCTCGGTCAGCATAAGGTCTAACCGTCTTTCCGCGTCGTTGTCCTCTGGTTTCATCATGACCCTTGGTGAAGGTAGGCCAATTTCGACCGGGACCATGGCTTCGGTACCATAAGTGAGGCTGAACGGTGTTTCTCCTGTACTTGTCTTTTTCATTGTTCTATGAGCCCACAGTACATGTGGAACTTCGTCCACCCAGCCAGATCTATGTTCCAGTAACCTTCTCTTTATGCCATCAACGATGCTCCTATTTGCTCTTTCCACCTCACCATTACCCTGTGGGTGTGCCACCGAGGTAAAGGTGTGGGTGATTTGAAGTTCTTTAAGCCACCGTTGTAGGTTCTTGTCAGCAAAGTTGGTGCCGTTATCGCTCACCAAGTTTTGTGGAAGCCCGAAACGACAGATGATAAACTCCCAAATAAATTTTTTGATATGTTTCGCCGTTGTTTGGGCTAAGGGTTTTGCCTCTATCCACTTGGTGAAGTAATCGATGGCCACCACTAGGAATTGGACGTTTCCTGCTGCTGTAGGGAATGGGCCTGTCACATCGATGGCCCACTTCTGAAATGGCCATGAAGAGGTGACTGGGACAAGATTATTCTTCGGGCGGTGCGTGTTAGGTGCGTAGAGCTGACAAGATCTGCACCTTCTGATGTATGCCAGCGCATCTGTATGCATCCCCGGCCAAAAGTATCCCGCGTTGTTCAGCTTGGCTACAACTGCGCGTGGACCTGCATGTATCCCGCAGATGCCTTCGTGTACCTCCCTTAGGAGGTAGTTAGCATCTTGGTCGTCGACGCATCTTAGGAGGGGACCAAGAAAGTTACGTCTGTAAAGTATGTCATCGATGAGTTGATAATTCAGTGCTTTACAGCGTACTTTTCTTGCCTGTGCCTTTGACTCCGGCAATATGCCCGCCGCAAGGTAATTTATTATCGGTGTCATCCATGTTTCTGTGCCGGTTTGGATGACACATACTTCTTTGTGCGGGACTGATGGTGCGCCAAGGAGTTCGATGCGGATGTCTTTACCCACATGGGTGAAAGCCAGTGACGCAAGCTTGCTTAACGCGTCCGCAGACTTGTTTTCGCTACGCTTGACGTGTATGACTTTACAACTGTTAAAATCGCGCATGATGGTTTTTGCCTGAGCGAGGTACAGGGCCATTGTGTCGTTCGCTGCCGTGTACGTCCCGTTAATTTGATTGGCGACTAGCATGGAATCTACATGGGCTTCCAAGTTTTTTACTCCCATCTTACGCGCAATCCTTAACCCGGCCAAAAATGCTTCATATTCAGCTTCGTTATTCGTGCTTGGGAAGTCCAGTCGAATAGCATAAGTGTACTCTTGGCCTGTTGAGTTGGTCAGCTTTAACCCTGCGCCTGAGCCCTCGTTGCTGGACGCTCCATCAGTGTAAAGTCGCCAGACCTCGTCGATGTCTTGTGCTGGAGAGGGTTGAGCCTCGTCCTGGCACTCCTTCTCCCGCGATGCGGGGACCTCGGCAATAAAGTCTGCCAGGACCTGGCCTTTTATGGCTGGTCGTGGCTTGTATTTTATTGCATATTCCCCCAATTCTATTGCCCACTTGGCTAGGCGTCCCGACAATTCGGGTTTGCCCAAAACGTTTGCAAGTTTATAGTTGGTGAGAATAGTAATTGGGTGACCTTGGAAATATCGTCTTAGCCTGCGTGAAGCCTGCACCAGCGCTAAGACTAATTTCTCCAGGATAGAATACCGAGTTTCAGCGTCTGTTAGGAGGCGGCTAACATAGTAGATTGGCATCTGGATGCCTTTTCGCTCGACTAACAGGACGGCCCCGGTCGCTCTGTCTGTTGCGGAGAGGTAAAGGATTAACTCCTCTCCCGCTTCCGGTGCTGTGAGCGTTGGAAGTTCGATCAAGCGTGACCGAATTTCTTGAAAAGCTGCTTCCGCTTCTGGTGTCCAGCGGAAGTGCGTTTTCTTTAAACAGTTCCTCAGCGTCGACACGAACGGGAATGCCCTTTCCGCATGATTTGCCAAGAAGCGGTTAAGCGCAACTAGGCGTCCGTTCAGTGTCTGAGCCTGCTTGATGGTAGTAGGTGATTCCATTTTGACAATGGCCTCGACCTTTTCAGGGTTCGCTCTGAAGCCATCCTTTGTAACGATGACTCCTAAGAACTTCCCTTCTTCCATCCCGAAAGAACATTTGCTCGGGTTAAGCTTCATATTTATCCTCCTGAGAGTGTTGAATGTTTCTTCGATGTCTTTCAACATCGCTTCCGGGTCAAGACTTTTGATGACCAGATCATCCATGTATACTTCCAGGTTCCTCCCGATTTGGCCGTGAAACTCTTTGTCCATCAGGCGTTGATATGTGGACCCGGCATTCTTAAGTCCGAATGGCATCATTTGATAACAGAATGTGCCATCGGGCGTCCGAAATGCGGTCTTATCTTGATCGTCAACGGCCATGTGGATTTGATGGTATCCTTTATACGCATCAAGGAAGCATTTAAGGCGAAACGGTGCTAACGAATCTACCTTAAGATCAATTTCGGGTAACGGGTAACAATCTTTGGGGCATGCTTTGTTCAGATCTTTGAAATCTATGCACATGCGCCATTGTTTGTTAGCCTTTGGTACCATAACGGGATTTGCAACCCAAGTTTGATATCTGCTAACGCGCACGATGCCCGCGTCAAGGAGTTCCTTGACTTGGGTTCTACACGCGTTAGCTTGCTCTGCCCCCATTACTCTGCGCTTTTGTATGACTGGCGTAAAAGCCGGGTCACATTTGAGCTTATGCTCCGCTTTATCTCGAGGTACACCAGTCATGTCTGCTGGTTTCCATGCGAAGATGTCAGCGTTTTTCTGTAGTAAGCGCTTGAGTAAGGTGCGTGCGGGGTCAGTGATTGTTGGACCAATGGTGACCGCCTGATCGGGGTATTTGCCATTGAAAGCCCATTCTTCTGGTTCGGTGAATGTGCGTTTGGCCGTTTTTGGTTTGGGGTTGGATGAGACAGACGCGATACATACCTGAGGAACGCCGGTGATCATTGCTGGCCATCCCATCATGCCGTGGACCGAAGATACAACCGCGTTGAATCTTGCCATCCCATCTCTTCCGAATAGGATGTCATATGTGTGATGTGGCTTCCTCATGACGACGAAATCCACATCTTCTGTGCGTGATCGGTTCCCATCCGCAAGAGTGACGGGGAAAGATAGGATACCCAGGGGGTGTTCGTGCTGCCATCTAATCCTTCCATCGAGGCGTAGACCGTTTCTAAGCGCCCCTTGTCTTCATCATCTAGCTTGTCAAAGAACTGTCTGTACATAACCGTTGATGAAGCGCCATTGTCAACGAGAGTGCGGGAAGTGATGTAATGCCCCAGCTGGGTTTTGATGATGATAGGGCCCTCTTTGCTGGGTCCTCCTGGCACTCTTGGGAAACGTACCTCGGCCTCTTTCCATGCACACGGTTCTGTCACTCGTCTTTTCCTTCCCATGATGTAACCCTGGACCATGTGGATACTGATGTCAACTGGCTTTCGCCCGTTGTTTCTGTATCGATTGTCATTCTTCCCTCCGTTCTTGATCGATGCCACCAGGTGTCGGAGTCTGCCATTCTTGACAAATGTTTCGATAATATCTTTCAAGGAGGAACACGTTTCAGTATTGTGGCCTTTTATGCCGTGAAAGTCACAATACTTGCTTTGATCTGCATCCGGGTGTTGCCGGATCGTCGGAGCTTTTGGCCATGGGAGTTTCTCCGTGGCGAATACCTCCGTGACGCTTTTAGTGAGCGGCGTCCACCTGGGGTGCTGATTCAACAGCTGTGTATTACTTCTTCCGTCTGCGAAGGAGCGAGAGCTAGATGAGGTGTCAAAGTTTACCCTTGACTGCCACATGTTTAGCTTCCTCCTTTTGTTCCGCTGGGTGGTTTGGACATTTTCTCTAGTCCTTTGCGCATAGAATTCCGTGGTCTTGGGCAGATCCCTACCCAGTTGCTTCTCTGTTTCGGCAAAGCGCTTGGCTGCCGTCATGATGGCATCCCATGTGGATGGCATGCCATCTTTACCCGTCAACGTGCGGATAAGCTCTGGGTAATCCGCGCCTTGAATGAAAGCTGCGCGAACAAGGTCTTCACTTATAACACCCAGACTCAGCTTCTTTGAGTTAAAGCGAGTAATAAAATCTAGCAAAGGCTCGTTTTTATCTCTAACGCAGTTGAGTATTGTCCATTGTTCTTCAGTATATTTCCTCTGTTGACTGAAGTGTTGGCTGAACTTGTGTTGAAAGTCCGCCCAATCAAAGATGTGGTGGACCGGTAGACGGTCAAACCACGCTCTTGCTGCTCCAACCAGTGTCATCTGGAACATGTAACACCACGTGGGCTCCGTCCAGTTGCTGACGGTTGCCCCCCGCTATGAATCTGTTCAGATGATCATCCGGGTCGGATATGCCGTCGTAGGTGCCAATGTTGGGCATCTGTTTGGCACCTTTTGGGGCGATTGCTTCCGTAATGTCCCTCGCAAACTTGGAAGTTCCTGCGTTTGCAACCGTAGGTCTGAAGGTTTTGGAAAAGTCACGAGACTTTGCCTCTGCGTTCCTTTGTTCGAAAGGTTCCCCGAAATTCCTTGTTCGGAAGTCTGTTCTCTTACGCTTCCCTTTCTCCCTAAGGCGAGGGTTTGCGTCGGAATCAGATTCCTCCCAATCTTCATCCGAGGATTCGCACTCACTGCTCATGTTGAGCTGGTGTGTGCCTCCGAATTCGTAAGCCTGTTGGACGGAACGTAGGCGTTCGTCCAGCTCAGCTTGGAACTTTTTCTGACGTGCCTCCGCCCACGCCTTAACTTCATAAAGCGTTTGGCAGGGGAGCCTCGTTCGTTGTTTCTCTATCTGGGTATCAGTGAATCCCAGTGAACGGTTGTTTGCTGTACTTGCCCCAGCTTGGGTAACTGGGGTAGTGTTCGCAAAGTTTACTGTACTTGTCCCGGCTTGAGTAACCAGGGTAGTGTTTGTAAAAGCTGTGTACTCAGTATCTCCCCCAGTAGCTGGGGTTGTGATAGCCGGAGTCTCTTGGTTACTCGGTTTCGGGACCGGAGTATCCTTAACCATCTTTCCAGAAATTTTGAAAAAACTGGAGAAAAATAAAGTTCTAGCTTTATGCACGGATGGCGCCAATGAAGAAACACCAGTCGAACCCCGACAGATTACGAGTAACCTGAGGGTTAGATAGACGTTTCCCACGAGGGGTTAATTCCGACAAGATGGTTCTTCCGATAACCTGCAAAACAGACACCGTGAGCTCGTCACTAAGAAAGGGGGGGGGGTTCCTCCTTGTGACCACCCTCCGGCGTGAGAATCAGTCTATATTACTCTTTGAATATAAAAGTATATTAAGAATACTAGAGCAGTTATCAGGTAAATTATACAAGATATTAGATGATGAAATGACAATACCATTTGATGTCTTTTATAGCCGAAGGTGGGTTTCCAAGGAGGTTTAGCCGGCCTAATACTCTGCCAACTGTGGCCTACACACGTGCTCTGTTGGTAATTGGTGGATAGGCAGCGGCTGATAGTGACCAGGCGTGCTGTTTACTTTTCCTTTTCCACCAACTACAGGCTAGGCACGTGGTATGGCAGGAGTTGGTGAGCAGGCGGCTGCTATTGGTCACAGTGCTGTGGCATGTTGTCTGCCATGCTGCTGTCAGTGAGCTGTCGTATCCTTGGTCAGATCTTTTGTCCATACCTCGTCAGGTATCACACAAAAGATCCTCCATTATTATACGGACTGGCTCATTTAGGCGGGAGTTTTCCCCCTCCCGCCTTTATGCGGGAATGTTCCCGACTTTGCTCATTCCTTCTTCAGGTGACTACTGAATTATTACGAGTTTGAGCCTTATGCGTGTAGCCATGCTGCGCGGGTGGCCAGTCCCTAATGGCGGGTATCCGCACCTGCGGGAACAGGCGGATACTTGGAAACCATAGGGAGACATTTCCTGCGGGACCAGCTTGCGTACCGCATGTGAGGTCGTCACAACTCTGAGCGTGGTGGGTCCTGCGGGTTTGGTAGGTCGCAGCGCAGACGTCCCTATGGTGAAGTCTGCGGGTTCAACTGCGCAGACGTCCGTTTAAGGAGTCTTGCGTGTTCAACTGCGCAGACGTCTCCTTTTAAGGGAGTCTTGCGGGTCCTAACCACCTCTGCTGGGACCTACCTCTTCACATACGCAATGTACAATAAATGATTATTGTATTCTATCATTTATCTATCTATCTATATATATATATATATTATATTTATTCATTTTCGTCAATGTCATATGTCATGTAGGTGTTAGTTGCCGATTAACGACGGAATCAGTGACGTCAAAATTAAATTTTGCCAAATTTGACGTTGAATTTGTATCTATGCTAAAGCGGTAGAACTATTTTGATTGAATCGGTTGCCTCAAAAATAAATACAACCATTTGTATACAAAAGGGGTACGTAAATGTAGTCCGATTTCCTGTATATGATTATGGAGCCTTCACATTTAAGTGAAAAACATCTCGATATTGATTTGTTGATATGACATCCAACTATAGTCATATATGGACATACATAATGACACGAAGAAATTTTATAGTGTTACTTCCTTTTGTTTTAACGTTTTTATGACGGATAGTTCACACACTTTCTAAATCTATTCTTAAATCTACACCTATTAATGTAGAGCAGGATCATAAATAAACAAAGATAAACATCTCAAATAAATTTAATTAGATAAAAAAAACTCCATGCTAAAGCCATTACAAGGGATGCTCTTTTATAAGGATTTTCTAAGTTTGGATTTTCAAGCTTTCAATTAACCATTGAAACTTGAAATTGAGACCATAAATACACATGTAAATTATGTTGGTAAATGATTTGCTAAAAGAAGATGAAATTGGAGGAATAAATATTAAGTGGTGAAATTGGAGCTCTATCTCAAGAAACTCAAGTCTGATAGTTACTAGTTAGGTTAAACCGCCTACGAAGTTTTCCACATGATCTAGCATCTAGAGCTTTTCGTCCACTTGTCCAACCGATCCATATAATAAAACTCTCTTGTCCTTTGATCATCTTCTCGTCACCTTTATCCATTATGGAATTAGAACCCTCATGTTCTCAACCACCTAAGGATAAACATCTTATCACACTACCGCACGAATTTTTTATACGAATCCATCTAAGTATCAATTTCATTATTTTAGTAAGTGCGGCCAAGATATTTTTTCTTACTATTCCAATGTGTTTATGCATTTATGATTAGGCCATCTGTGATGGGTGTATGAAATGGGCACGTTGCCCTTTTCACACGGACAATGGGACGCTTAACACCATTACAAACATCGGATGAATCATTAATATATAAACCAATCATCTAGCTTCACCTTAACACACCACATTTCACACTACCACAACACATGTTTTTAAGTGTGAAATGTGAAACCACCCACACTACACGCGTGTGACGTTGACATGTCAGCCTTTTTATCACATCCCACAGTACCACCATGGATCGCCTAAGACCATGCGTAGTCAAAACTAGGCAACCCCGGGCATTTTTTCGCCATGTAACGCTTAGTCAGCATTTCAAAGTTTTGCAAAAAAACAAGTGTAGCGGAAAAACGGCCATAACTCTCCTACAATCATCATTTTATTCCTCAACTCTCTCTCTATCCCTCACACAGCTCTCCTCAAATGTGGGCCATTGCAAGTTATATACATAACGCTATCCAAAATCCACATTCAAAACGCCACCCATAATGCCTAGTGGGCGGTGTTCCCAGGCATTATAGCATCAAAACAACACCCATAATGCCCCAATACAAATGCTCTAATACGCAAAGATAAAGCAGATAGAAAAATTTAGTAACCAATGACTAATGTATTGTTTCATTGATTAATGTCCATGCATGTGTTGATATAATTTGTAGTGACCCCCATACTATATATTATATATATATACAATTCTCAAAATTGGTTTGTAAGGGCTTTTCACTATTCACTTCATTTGATTTTTTTAGAAGTAGTAACATATGCTTTATCGTATGTATCCTGGTACCTTGATAAATTTAAATATAGTGGTGGGTCATGACGTTTATCCTTATTAGTTTTGTCAACTTGTGACCACACATCTCAGCTGATTAATCTACAAGCAAGATCAACTTTTGGCTGTGGATTTAACATTCACATATGCTTTTATTGTTAACTTTTATATTTACAATTTTCAAAGTTAGTATGTGAGGACTTTTCGTTGTTACCGTGGATTAAATAAGAATTTTGATGTCACAACTCGTAAGAATTTCAATCGGACAAGTGACTATGCAATATTAGCCCACAACATTTTTTCTCTTTCAGACACGGTATCATAATAAATATAACTAACAAATATAATGAAAACTGACTTAATTACCGTCATAACGCTCGGTTTTACGAACCCTATAATTTACTAATCCATGTCACCCCATTGGTTCATTGTACACGTCAACTTTTATATTATTTATGGTTTTTTTGTTTATTTTACTCTCGATACCGTAATCAAACTAGGCTAGCAATTTGGTACATTTTTAATACACGATAAGACTTGTTTAACAAAAAAATACACTATACAGTTTTATATATATTTTATTAAATAATTAAGATTATGATCCTAGGGTTCATCATTTTGCATCTCAGCATATTAATCTACAAGCAAGATCAACTTTTGGTTGTGGATTTAACATTCACATATGCTTTTATTGTTAACATTTATATTTACAATTCTCAAAGTTAGTATGTGAGGACTTTTCGTTGTTACCGTGGATTAAATAAGAATTTTGATGTCACAACTCGTATGGATTTCAATCCGACAAGTGACGGTGCAATATTAGCCCACAACATTTTTCTCTTTCAGAAACGGTATCATAATAAATATAATTAACAAATATAATGAAAACCGACTTAATTACCGTCACAACACTCCCCTATAATTTACCGATCCATGTCACCCCATTGGTTCATTGTACACGTCAACTTTTATATTATTTATGGTTTTTTTGTTTATTTTACTCTCGATACCGTAATCAAACTAGGCTAGCAATTGGGTACATTTTTAATACACGATAAGACTTGTTTAATAAAAAAGTACACTATACCGTTATATATATATATATATATATATATATATATATATATATCACGCGAGAAGTGATATTATAGCGAGAAGTGTGGGAAATGAATCTAGACCATTGATTGTGTTTAATCAATGGTCAACAATAGAAATGGCATTATCGTAAATAAATACACATATTTATGACATATTTTTAATTAAAAGGGGCATACATGTCTTTTGCGGTGTTGGCCTAATTAAACCAGGCATTCATGTATTCAGCGGTTATTTTTTCTAGCATAATCAACGCTCAAAAGATGATTAATACTAGTTTAATACATATATATGATACATAAAAACATACACCAACTTGTCTCAAGTGACTACACGACATTGGTTTACCTATACTACATTAGATATTTCTGCACTACATTAGTTATGACAATACAACATTTGAAAGTGTCCCTACACTACATTAAATATGTTCAAAATATATTAGTTATGACTACATAATATTTGAAAGTGTGCCTACACTACACTACATTAGTTTTCCCTACACAACACTAGATATATCTACACTACATTAGGTTATAACTATACGGCACTTGAAAGTGTGCCTACACTACATTAGTTTTGCCTACACTAGATTTGAAAGTGAGCCTACGTTACATCAGTTCTGCCTACACTACATATGATACGTCTACACCACATTAGTTATGACTATATAACACTTGAAAGTGTGCCTACCCTATATTTGTTTTGCCTACAATACATTTTATATATCTACGCAACATTAGTTATGACTACACAACATTTGAAAGTAAGCCCACATTACATTGGTTTTTCCAAGACTATATATGATATGTCTACACTACATTAGTTATGACTATACAAAATTTGAAAGTGCGCATACACTAGATTACGTAACTTTATCTACATTACATAAGATAAGGCTACACTACATTAGTTGATTAAAATTAAAAAAAAAACACTTCACATTATATATCAAATAAAAAAATTAATTAGCCATGTGTTAGAATAAAACGCTTTTATATCAAATGGATTTTAATTGTTCAAATTTTAGATGAAATAAATAATAATAATAATAATAACAACTTATTATTTGTTAGTAACTTAACATTAATTAAACCATTAATGAGTATGATTTACAAAACAAAACATTTTATATTTTACTAACATATCCTTTTATTTAAATAATAAGAAATTAAAAAAGAAATCGTGTGATTGGTTATAATCTCTTCTCACACTAAGAAACACTTCTGAAATAAACCAAATCCTTAAATAATTAAAATTATGATGCTATGGTTCATCATTTTCTTTCTTGATACATAAAAAATACAACTGTCACACTCAAGCAACCAAAGCCAAGCGTTAAACAAGTCATTTTCATGTTTGATACTTGTATTAATCGCGTTGTCTCTGACTTGTTAAATACGAAGACATGATTTGGCAGCCTAAATCAAACCTAGCTCTTATTTGTATTTCTTGCAATTCATCACATTGCGATTACTTCGATTTGTAACTTCCTTAACGTTAACCAACGGCCAATTTCATGGCAACCTTTGGACATAATTTGTTTCTTCGGTTACAGTTTTACACCCCGCCGCAACGCGGCAGGTCACAATACCAGTATATATAACAATTTGAAAGGTTTACGGGCATTATAAATTATACAGCATGTTGTTGATGTAGTACCCACCTTAATTGGTACTTGCTGAAAGATGTACACCTACTTCCAACAAAATGACAAATCCCTTTTGAGTTTTGACCATTTATGTTCATGCACTATTACTTATATTCAATTTTCTGTATAAAAATAAAGACTTTAATCAACTTAAACAAAACATGTATTAACTTTATCTTTATATAGTGATTATTTTACTTTTAGTTCTGGTAACCAGGACCGATCCAATTCACGTCTACTCGCCGTCATAACGCCCGGTATTACCAACCGGTGTTTTTTGTTTTAGTTTCGGTACAGTAACAAATCTAACCAAAACCAGCCCAATTCACGTCTACTCGCCTCCGTAACACCCGGGTGAACATATGTCGATTAATTTTACATATGTTATCTTTTATATCTTGAGTACTCTAGACCACATGCCGATTAATTTTTAAGTTTGATTATAAAATTCTTCGTTATATGTATGTTTTAATTCGTGTTAGCACTTTTGAATGTTCACGGGTTTGTTTACTTTGTCACAAACCCTAAACAACATTCAAATCGACTGCCCCCCCCCCCCCCCGCCGCAACGCAGGGGCTCAAAATTCTAGTTTAATTCATTTATGAAAAATGATTTGATTTCAAAACTTATTTAAAAAAACTTACACCAATTATATATAGACATCACTAACATCCAAAGTTCCAAACAATAATAGTGCAAATATAGATCAAAAGTCAACTCAATCGTTGACCATTTATTACATGTGTTATTGATGTTGCCTTGTGTTAACATTACGAATAGATAAACCATGCAAAAACTTGATAAATCCAAGAAAATTGAGTTTTCCATCACTGCTTCGTATCCAGTCCTTTAGTATCGAATGACCCGAATCACCCACGTTCATTTCCTACATCGCTTATTAGGTTTAAAATCGAAAACCGCAAATCAAAGGTGTGGTAGAGGTGGAAAATATGTCACAAATATTCCGTTTTTAATCTATCATATGGAAAGAACACTCAAAATAATGTAGATGGTGGCCTGACAACAACTTTTTTAAGACGTGACAAGACAGTTATACCACGTTATTATTTACATATTATAGAAGGTTACTTCTAGAGTATGTTATATTGGAAAAATAAAAGATTTTTTTGATATGGTGGCATCAGGTTACATTTTTATGCAATAAACAATAATATTGTGAGTTTATAGAAAGTTGTATGCATTAAAAATATAAGGTCAGATTATTCTATAAATGAGGCAAATATGAGAAGGATTTAATAGAAAAATTTATAAAAAAATTATAACTCAAAATTTAATAGAAAAACGAAAAATGTAAAAACACAAAAATGTTTCCACTGTCTTTCTCGTTTAAGAAAAACTCGAAAAAGATACAATGTGAAGAAAAAAATCATTGTCTTTATATTTATCATTGTGCTTTTTTTTTCGTCATTGATTGTGTTTTTTTTTTCTTGACATTGTATTATATTACTCAGCATTGTGTTATATTTTGTTCGGTATGGTGTTATATTTTGCTACACATTGTGTCTTTTTTTTATTTATCATTGTGTTGTTTGTGTATTTTCGGCATTGTGTCTTTTCGGCGCTTTTTTTGGAACGGGAATGACGGGAGGAAACATTTTGGTTTTTTAATTTTTTTGTTTTTTATTTATATTTTAAGTTATGATTTTTTTATTATTTTTTCGTTTTTTAGGGGTTTTTGGTTATCACGCTTCTCATTTTTGCCACCATTTGCATTTTAACTTTTCCCTAAAAATATAATACTAGGCTATTTGTTATTATTTACAAAGTCGTTTGATTGGTTCCTCTTGTAGCTGAATCTTTTTTTTGTTTTTGACCCGCGTGTAGTTAACTCAAAGTCCAAATCAACCCGTTCATAAGTAAATGGATCAAATTACCACCTTTGTAGTATAGTAAAAAAAATTGTTTATAAAACCAGACCTGTGCTAATGCATCTACAGAAATGACGCGGTTTCCTTCGAGTTCAAAACACTGAAAAGCCTTATTTGCTATATTTTCCCATCCTTCGAGTGCCTCGAGTTGATGTGGGCTGATTGCAGCAGCTGAAAACTCTTCAAATGTCATTTGAGTGTAAGACAGGGGCTTCATCTACAATCATAGAAATCAAACTAATGTTGTTATCCCGAGTCAAAAGTAAAAAATAAAATAAAATAAATGCCAAACGTGTCGTTAATCGTTATAATGTGGTTTTACCTTATCTAAGATATCAAAGACCCTTGACTCCTTCATGGCGGGCGTTGAATGTTTCACTAGAGCCTATAAGTTTAATATGCGTATTGTAAACGGGTCGATCTTGGTTATGTTATCAGTCTAGGGGTGGCAAATGTGACCCATTGGGTTGAATGGGTTGTTATAAAATGTATATAATGGGTCAGAATAAGTCAGACTAAAAAAAGAAAAGGATTGAAATGGGTCAAAACGGGTTGACATTTCTTGAGTTTTTTTTTTATTAGTGGAACGAGAAAAACTGAGGAAATTTTTTAGTTTTTTTTACTTTTTTACCTTTTGATTTATATATCGAGTTATGATATTTTAATTATTTTTTTTGAATTTTTTAATAAGAGGTTTTTGAAATCTCAACTCATTTTGACCCATTTCAAAAACCCCTCATTAAAAAATTCAAAAAAAATAATTAAAAAATCATAACTCAAAATATAAATAAAAAACTAAAAAGGTAACAAAACAAAAAAGTTTCCTCCGTTTTTCTCGTTCCATTAAAGAAAAAAAAAACCCTCGAGAAATGTCAACCCATTTTGACCCATTCAATAATTTTCTTTTTTTAGTTTGACCCATTCTAACCCATTATATACATTTTATTACAACCCATTCAACCCAATGGGTCACATTTACCCTGCCTACTTATCACAAACGGGTCAAATGTTGTTTTGAAATTTTCCAAAGAAACACACCCGTCTTTCGGTTCCAAGAGATTAAACTGAGCACTTAAATATATTAGTTCATCCTCGGTTAAAGCTTCTGAGAGAGCCTGCAGAACATTAAAAAAGATTCAAGAATCGAGCAAAAGTAACATTTAAACTTTAAACCTCACTATTAGATGTAACAATAAACGGGCCAGATAAAAATATGCTAAAACAGTGCGTTAATAGGTTGAACAAGTCAAACGGGCTAAAAGTTTTCGAACCTATATTTTTTATGCATACAACCTTGATCATATTGTTTGTGTAGTCATAATGAACTAACACGTGAAATATATTACCTTGAGTGCAGCACGCCTTAAAGGCGTGGCTCGAACATATGACTTGACCAACTTGTAGACTAAAATGTCCAACGGCACATCATGGTTCTTGTCTCTTAACCACGGGTGAGCTGCAAATGAATTTAAACGAATATGTACACAAACCAAATTGTCGCGTTTAATTTAAACGAATATGTATCTTACTCAAAGCTTGGGAAGCACTCATTCGTTTTCGGTGATCCTTATTAAGGAGTCTTTTGACAAAATCTTTGGCTTCTGGGGACACCGAAGGCCAAGGTGACCCGTCAAGATTCGGGTCAGTTTTGACCACAGAACGAAAAATGCCTGATTCGGTTCTAGCAAAAAAGGGCTGGCTTCCACATAATAATATATAAGTTATAACACCGATACTCCACATGTCCGCCTCCACATTATATGACC
This sequence comes from Bidens hawaiensis, assembly GCF_021521415.1. Lineage (NCBI taxonomy): Eukaryota > Viridiplantae > Streptophyta > Magnoliopsida > Asterales > Asteraceae > Bidens > Bidens hawaiensis. Next base: position 28,813 of record NW_027502624.1, on the reverse strand, counting down.
GGTGTAACACCTCGGGTGCAACATAATATGCACTGCCAACAATATCGTTTAGGCGTTGATCTGTAAAAATTTATATTTTAAAAAAAAAATTACCTGATTATTTATGCATCGTTTAGAAAATGTGACTTACCTGGTCTAACGAAATCAGACAAACCGAAATCTATGACCTTCATTAAAGAATCTTCATCTTTTGTACTAAAAAGAAAGTTCTGCACAAAATGTGTTTAAATAAAGGTAAAACCGTAAAAATCATGATTTAATCAAATTTTACTTAAACTGGCAAATGAAAGAAAGAGTAAATGAAGCGACCTCGGGCTTTAAATCACGATGCACAACTCCTTGAAGATGAGTAAAAGAAGCTACACTTAGCATTTGAATAACGATGGACTTAGCATCGTTTCATAATATCTTCCGCCCCTGCAACAAGAAAACCGTAATATGTTAAAAGCATGTGACTCGAATATACTCATTAATAAGTAAACGGGCCAAATATTTACTTCTAGTTTATATGTGATACGAACCTGGATAATATCCGATCAAGAAGCTCTCCTCCTTCACACAATCTGTCGAATAAATATTGTTATTGGTTGGAAAATTAGAACAAGCTTATAACTATGAATTTGTAATATATGTTTGTATATAAGGCAAAAAATGAAGAAAGGTTTTGCATACTCCATGACTATGTACACGAATTGATCGTCTTCGAATGCATCATAGAATTGGACCATGTGTTGATGCGCAGATAAGCTTTTTAGTAACTTCACTTCCCTACGCACGTCTTCGATTGATATCGCAGATGTCATCTGTGAAAAATATAGCAGCATTATAGCAGGGTTGATGAGTTCATGAAGAACTCTTGATAAAGATTCAAAGTTTGCAGTAATCGAAACAGCAATGCATGAGATTTAGTAAAGAGCAAAGCACAGTGGCGAAGGTTGGACAAGTTCATCGGGGGGGGGGGGGGGGGGTTCAGAATGTATTTAAAAAAATCATAAACGAGGGGTCCGGGCTCAAATGTTTGGTCAAAAGCGGGTAAATTTACACTATGTATGCAAATTTTCGGGCGGAAAAAGGGTCAATTTACACTACTACACAGTCAAAATGTATTTAAAAAATCATAAACGAGGGCCCAGGCTTAATTTTTCAGTCAAAAACGGGTAAATTTACACCAATTTTTGGGCTAAAAAATGGTCAAATTACACTAATACGCAAAAAAAAAGGAGGGGGGGGGGTGGGTCGGGCCACTTCGCCCCTGGTAAAGCGGGTAGGTGAGAATTCATCAAGATTCAAGAGCTGTAAGTATGTAAATGCAAGAATTCAACAAGATTCAAGAACTTCGGGTAAACAACTGCGAATCAATGCGCTTAATAAAGATTTAAAATGAGAAAGTGCAAGAATTAATCAAGATTCAGAAATTACAAGTATACAAGTGCAAGAATTCAACAAGATTTATATGTAAGTGCAAGAATTCAACAAGATTCAAGAAGTTGAAAGTAAATAACTGCAAATTATTGTACATATTCAATATTTAAAATGGACAAGTGCAAATATTAATCAAGATTCAAAAACTTTAAGTATGTAAGTGCAAAAATCCACATATTTAAGAACAAGTTTTTTTTTTTTAACATCATTTCATTTTCATCGCTAAACTCAAGAAAATTACAATATAGTGGCAGGTAAGCGGACAACAAGTTACGTCGCAACCCCCTTTTGAATAGCAAGTATGCAAGAAATTAGCAAATTCAAGAACAAGTATGCAAGAAATCAACAAATAACAAACTCAAGAACAAGTATGCAAGAACTCAACAAATTAAAGAACTTTTTAGCAGGATCGGTTTTGCTATACAAAAGGGCGTAGCGACACAGTTTGTTGCCCGCTTACCTGCCTCAACAGTTCAACAAGATTCAAGAACTTAAAAGAGTAAACAACTGCAAATCAATGTACATATCCAAGATTTCAAATGGGTAGCTGCAAGAGCCAAACTCATCAAGATCAAAACTTTACATTAAAAAAACAGTTATTCACTCAACTTATTCAATAACTGAAGTATGCAAGTACAGTAAATCATCAAAAGTACCTTAGATGTTGGGATAACTTTTACAGCAACATACTGATTCTTAAGAGCACCCTTTTTACACTTAGCTCTACAAGTATGACCAAAATGCCCTCTTCCTATCTCCCTCCCCAACTCATATTTCGCCCGAAAATTTGTCGAAAACCCGAAATTCTTATCCAACTCCCCCTCCTCCTTCCCTTCATATTCCAATATCGTCCCGGCCGCCTCCGGTTTCCCTTTCTTCGTCCGTTTCCGTATCGCCGACATTATCGGTTTCGCAGGAGACGGCGGCGGGAGCGGCCATTTAAAAATTCTCCTGGGCGTCCCTGCCGACGCCTCCGGACACCGGATCTGCCATGGACTTCCGGTGAACGAAATCACCGGAGTGTCGGCACCAGAGCCACCACCAGCCGGACCAGGAGACGGTGGTGGTGGTTCTTGGTTCCGGTGTCCGGCTGCGGTTGACTGGGGTTTAACAGCGCCTCTGCTGCAACACTGCCCCATCAACCAGGGTGTGACAAGTTGGTATCAGAGCTAAGGTTACGAACGAGTCGTAATCTAGCTAGGAAAACTAATGGGAAACATGAAACATTGAAGGTGACGATCATATATTTATATATATATATATATATATATATATATAATTTATTATATAGAATTTTGTGTAGATGATTTCAATGGGAATTTGAGAAGCATTCTTGGAATCAAGAAGTTGTATGAATCGTAACGAAATTTAATATTTGAAGGTGTTGATATTTAAAGTGACATTATAACATGTATCTACCCATAGAAGAGGAATTAAATGACCATCTTGTAATTTGCATGAATGTGCATGGTTGCTTTTAGATATTAACTGATTGTTATTTAAGCTGGTGAAAGAAAAAATATACATTTATTATCAATGTTTTCATAGCCGGATTGGACAGCGAATCATTCGGGCCGGCCAAACAGCTTTGGCTTAAAACGTGCTAAAAAAAGATTTAAAAAAAAATATTTTTTATAGAAAACCGGTTCAAGCGGTCTGATTTTCCGATTGCACCGGGCAGTTTTCTAGAAACCAACCGAACTACATGGAACCGGACCGGCCAATGGACCAAATCTTGATTGGACCGGCTCAGTCCGGTCTCAACAACATTGTTTATTATAATGAGTTAAAAGAATCGCATATATTGGTATGATAATTGATGAATGAGAGATTGTTTATTTATTTATTTACTTTTTTTACGACGAATTTCTTTTAAATTGTTGTTGTCTTTGAACTCAAGACCTTTCAATCCAAGATATTTAAAATAAGCATTATCTTTCTGGTTTTACTTTATTTTTATAAAAGTTATTTTTATAAAAATGAAGACAAATTTTATATTTTATCCAATATGATTAAGAATCAAGCATGAAACATGTTAGGTTTGTATGAATTTAACTATTGTTTTGTGAACTAATTTGTTTTTTTTGTTTTTCCTTGTTAAATCAGCAAATCAGCTGGTCGATGAAGCCTGATTTTTCACTTGAAAGGTCGGGCCAGCTCTTTCGAATTTTGAATGTCTAAAATAAAAAAAATATTGTGGTATTTCTATAAAAAAAAGGTAAATTCTTATTTTCATGAACAATCACTCACTTTTTGACGTGTGTAAGAGAATACGAGAAAGTGTGTTTTAACACAATTTTGTATATTAAAGTCTCTACACTTGTATATAATGTCCGTGTTTGTCAAAAGTACTTAAATTTTTCAAAATAATAGTAAAGGGGTAAAAAAAGAACTTAATGACACATACTATAAAAAATTGACAAATTTAAGTACATCCACCGAACCACAAGTGTAGTGACTTTAACTAAATAAGTGTATTTTTGTTATGTTTTTTCATGAAAGTGTGACGGTATTTTGATTTTATAATTTTAACCCAAAATTAAATGTTTTGCTTACGTTGAGTGATTTAAAGATTCTTGTTTTGGACTAACGAGAAGTAGCCACTCTACAATCATAATAAAGCGTCCTACTAGTGACACCCCTATACGTCGTGTATATGGCTATACGAGGCCCTATACATCCTGAATAGGGCTATAAAAGGGACAATACATACGGGGTATAGCCTGTATACAGGGATGCTTGGTGTCTCTATAAAACCCAATAATAAATTACTGGCTAGCATGTACCAACCAGAATCATCAAAGCATTCATCAAATTATAATGTATGGTACGTTTGATAAGTCATTGTCATTCTACCAAATTCATATTATTTGCAACTGTCACACCACTTGAGCACAAAATAATTGGATTATTTAATCAATATGATTAGGGCGGTAAACGAACCGAACGAACACGAACAAGGCCTTGTTCATGTTCATTCGTTAAGGAAATAATGTGTTCACGAACGGTTCACGAACACTTACCGAACGAGATTTTATGTTCGTGTTCGTTCATTAAGGAAATGAATGTGTTCACGAACACAAGCGAACACAAATAAAAATCAATAGAGCCTAGAAATTGAGACCGGCGTATTCATCAATGTGAATAATAAAAGTCTGTAAACAAATCAAACGAACACAAACAAGGGTATGTTCTTGTTCGCTCATTTAACTTTAAACGAATGCGAACACTTAATCGAACAAATATTTATATTCATTTTCGTTTATTTAAAAAAATGAACATTTGTGTTCATTTATGTTCATTTGTTTATAATCTAAATGAACATAATTGAACAAATACAAACGAATATAAATGAACATGGATGACAAATGTAAATGAACACAAATAAACATAAACGAACGTAAATGAAAACACTTAAATGAACTCAAATTAAAAAAATGTAAAAACCTTTAATTAGATTACTCATCCAGATAATAAGTAATTATTTTCTGTTAATACATAAACGAACATAAATAAACAGATAAAAACAAACATAAATAAACGAACATAAACGAACGTTCGTGAACATAAATGAACGAACGGAACATGTGTTCCTGTTCGTTCGTTTAATTAAACGAACACAAATATTTTGTTCGTGTTCGTTCGTTTATTAAATAAACGAACATAAACGAACTTCCCGTCGAACGGTTCACGAATAGTTCACGAACGTTCGGTTTGTTTACAGGCCTAAATATGATATCATATGTATCGAATGTATTAAATAATAACATAATATAATATAATATAATATACGGGATGAGTATCATATAAATAAAAATTTCACATAACATTGCGAAGAGAAGAAAATAAAGACTCTGTGATCAGCATCTTAGTAAATATTTGAATAACATAATTGCACTATATCACAAAAACAACTATATTATTAAAATTACAGTACAAATATTACAAGTAGCGTAATTTTATTACGCGACAATTTTACAAATAGAATAATTTTATTACACTGCTTGTAATACTTGTAGTGTAATTTTATTACTCTAGTTGTTTTTTGTGATATAGTGTAATTACGATATACAAGTATTTACCAAAATGTCGATCATCATGTGTGTGTGTTTTCTTGGGTTACATCGTTCTTGTTTTTTGTTGTGTTTCTGTTCAACGTATTCATGCCTTCATTCTAAGTTTTTGTTTCAATATTTATCAATAAAATGTTCACATTTTTTATATGTTATGATTTATTTAAATATATATGTGTAAACAAGAAGAATGAATGGTTATATGATTGTAGTATATAACCTCTAAATAGAAAATTACAAGACGTAGAAACTACATTTTAAGATTTTGTCATGTATCAACAATAATCTTCAATAACTCCAACCTTCACTTAAAACAATTAAGCTATACGTTGTGGGACAGTATAGTGACTGACGTTGAACCTATATGGTGTGAAAATACAACACCGAATGGGTCTAATGGGCTGATATTAAATAAAAAGAAATGGGCTAGGAGTGAACTGGAAGTTTAGGCTGAAGATTTGGATATGGTTCAAGTTTGAGTTGATTTATGTTTGTTTTGTTTTTAATGTTTTGGCATTTGGGTAGGAGTCAAATAAAGTTCCGTAGGGAACAAGTTTGAGTAATATAAATAGGGGTCAAAGTTACTTGTTTTCTATTGTTTTGTAAACGGTTTCAGTTTTGTTATTAATAAAGAAAAGAGTCAGTCTCCCCAAATACGGTGTGTTCATGTTCGGTTTATTGCTCGATTCACTTGTGTTAATTTAACAAAGTGGTATCAGAGCCTACTTGTTCACCATGGCAGATCTCCAAGTCGTTGGCGGAATTAAGAAGCTCAACAATCAAAACTACAATACGTGGTCAACTTGCATGATGTCGTATTTGCAAGGCCAGGACCTGTGGGAAGTAGTGAATGATACAGACACAGCCGTACCAAGAAACGATTTGAACGGAGCAGTGAGCAAGTGGAGAATCAAGGTTGGGAAAGCAATGTTTGTATTGAAAACCACTGTGGAAGAAGAGGTGTTGGAACAGTTCCGGGAAGCCGTGACGCCCAAGGAGGTTTGGGATATTCTCGCTAAATTGTTCTCGAAAAAGAATGACGTCAAACTTCAGTTGCTTGAAAACGAGTTGTTATCTATAACTCAACAAGATCGGTCCATCGCTCAATACTTTCACATGGTAAAGACCCTCTGTTGGGAAATCGGGGAACTAGATAATGAAGCAAGGATCGGGGAGGCTCGGATGAAACGAATCTTGATTCATGGATTGAAACCCGAATATCATAGCTTTATCGCTGCAATCCAAGGGTGGCCCAACCAGCCCACGATCGGTGAATTCGAGAATCTATTAGCGAGTCAAGAAGCTCTCGCTAAACAGATGAGCGAGAGTCGTATTTCTGCTCCAGCAAAGTCTGAAGAAGAGGCGTTGTATGCCGGAAAGGGAAGAGGTAGATACCGGGATAATGAGGGATATAATAATCGAGGTCGTGGTGGAAGACCAAGAAAATCGAAAACCCGAAGAAACCATCGGGAACCCGAAAGAGATCAAGAAGCCCAAGACGTTGACAAAAAATATCCACAAAACAGGCCATTCCCGTACCCGTGTTATAACTGTGGTAAAAGAAGGCACATGGCCCGAGACTGTCGAAACCCACCCGCTGAACAAGGAAACGCTGCCGAGGTCCAAAACGAAGAAGAATGGGATGTCGAGAGATATGCAGTGGATGAGACGGTGTATGCTCTAACCGCCACCACTGTTCAAGATCAAAGTAACAAGTTTGATGAGTGGATAGTCGACTCAGGTTGTTCGAACCATATGACCGGAGATAAGAAAAAATTAAAGGACCCCGTGAGTTATGGTGGTAGTCGTGTGGTGGTAATTGCAGACAATTCAAGACATCAGATTGCTCATATAGGCGATGCTCAATTCCCACCAAAGAGCAATGGACAAAACCTCATACTCAAAGACGTTTATCATGTCCCAGGTATGAGAAAGAATTTATTGTCGGTTTCCTAAATTACCGAAACAGGTCGTTACGTATTATTTGGGCCCAAAGATGTAAAAATTTTCGAAAAATTTGAAACCAGTTCAGTCCCGGTTGTCGAAGGAAAGAGGACAGACTTCGTGTATGTCTTATCGGCTGAGACCGCATATGTCGAAAAGACAAGAATGAACGAAAATGCTGATCTTTGGCATCGGCGATTCTGCCATTTCGGATACGACAAGTTGGAACTAATGATGAAAAATAAACTTGTCAACGGGATACCGGTCCTTCCAGTTCAGAAGGATGTGGTATGTGGTGGATGGCAGTATGGAAAAGTAAGTGAACAACCGTTCGAACGTTCTAAATATCGAGCTCTGAACCTCTCGAATTGGTTCATTCGGATGTTTGCGAACCAGTGAAACAACCATCTGCCAAAGGAATGAAGTATGTGATCACATTCATCGACGATTTCTCTCGGTATTTATGGGTGTATTTTATGAAAGAAAAATCAGAGGCCTTCGAAAATTTTAAAGAGTTCAAAGCTGAGGCCGAGAGTATGGTGGGAAAGAGTATACGATGTTTAAGATCTGACAATGGAGGGGAATATGTATCCCATGAGTTTTCGAGATATCTAAGAGATCACAAGGTGGCAAGACAGCTCACTTGTTCTAATACACCTCAACAAAATGGTGTTTCAGAAAGAAAGAAAGAAAGAATCGACATATAACTGAGACGGCCGGGAGTATGATTCATGATAAAAATGTACCTGGACGTTTTTGGGTGGAGGCTATTAAAACCGCAACGTATGTGATAAACAGAACCCCACAGCAAGGTCAAAAATATAAATCTCCATTTGAGAAGTTAAAGAACGTGAGGCCAACTGTTAGTCATCTAAAGGTTTTTGGTTGCGTATGCTATGTGTTTATACCGGGCCATCTTCGTCATAAACTACAGAAGAAAGCAACGCGGTGCATTTTTATAGGGTATGATCAAGAGCGCAAGGGTTGGCGATGTTGTGACCCAGACACCGGTAAATGTTATACTTCTCGGAATGTTATTTTTGACGAAGCTTCGTCGTGGTGGTCAAGAAATAAAGAAGCGCTGCCGGACTCAATCTTACTACAAGAAAGTCTAAAGTCATCCACACTTGATGTCACTCTAATGGATGATGAGAATGAAAAAGAAAGTGAAGAATATGAAGCTATGACACCAGATGTGAGCGACCATGCAAACGAACAAGGAGAACCTAAAGACATGTCCTCGGTGAGAAGGACAACCCGACAACGAAAGCCAAATCCTAAGTATGCTAATATGGCAATTGTTGTGGACGAATCTGAAGAACTGGAACCAGAATCTTTCCAACAAGCACGGTCTAAGCAAGAATGGGTGAGTGCAATGGAAGAAGAGATCCGTGCACTAAAAGCAAATCAGACGTGGGAGCTCGTCCCTAAACCAAAGGACGTACAACCAATTTCTTGCAAATGGGTGTATAAAGTAAAACGGCGAGCAGACGGTACCATTGACAGATTTAAAGCACGATTAGTAGCCCGTGGTTTTTCTCAACAATATGGGCTAGACTATGAGGAGACGTTTAGTCCAGTAGCCAAAATTACCACGGTGCGTGTATTATTAGCATTGGCGGCCTGTAACGGATGGAAACTTTAGCAAATGGATGTGAATAACGCCTTCTTGTATGGCGATTTGGATCGTGTTATTTATATGGATCAGCCTACCAGGTTCGAGAACATTACACATCGAGACTATGTGTGTAAGTTGAAGAAGGCGCTCTACGGGCTTAAGCAATCGCCAAGAGCATGGTTCGGAAAGATGGGCGAATTTCTAAAACATAACGGGTTCGAAAGTACATCTGCAAATGCAAGTTTGTTTGTAAGGAAAGAAGGTGACAAAGTTGCTATAGTTTTGGTATACGTGGACGACTTAGTAATTACCGGTGACCTTGTTGATATAATTGCTCAAGTTAAAGCAAACTTGAATACTAGATTCAAGATGAAAGACTTAGGTGAGTTAAAGCATTTTTTGGGCTTAGAGGTTGAGTACAGTAAGTCGTGCATTGGGTTACATCAAAAGAAATATGTAGTTGACATTCTTAGAAAGTTTGACATGGTGTATTCTAAGCGGTGACTACACCGATCGATGTTAACAAATTATACGTTGATGAAGGAAAGATATACGAGAACCCTACCGAGTACCGAAGAATGGTGGGAAGTTTCATGTACCTAACATTGACCTGTCCAGACATATCAATTGCAGTGGGGGTACTGAGTCGGTTTATGCAACAGCCGCGGTTGCCTCACGTATATGCCCTTAAAAGAGTGATGAGATATGTTAAAAACACCGTTGGTTACGGAATAAAGTTTGAGAGGGAGCCCGGTGTTAGGTTACAAGGTTTTTGTGATGCAGATTACGCAAGTGATCCAAGCACAAGGAGATCAACTACTGGGTATGTTTTTATGATAGGTGGATGTGACACCCGTCAAATTTGGTCAACGCCCATACCACTTTAAGGCAATTAAGCATGCGTGTTTTATAACTAATTTTCTTTTAATTAAATGAATCGTCATTTAATCAACTTGAGTTAAGGAATACCATTCATACAGGTCACACACACTAGGTAATATTAGAATTACAGGATACACACATAATAGTATAACTATACAATTATTTCTAAATAGCATTTATAAGAACTTCGACGTTTGAATTCAATGTTATACAAATATCTATAATATATATAAATGAAAACCTTAAAATCCTACGTGTCGTGATAAAAGTGGATAAAATGGCTGTGTTCAAAAAAATAAGAGTAACTCCCTAAATTACCTACCTTATATGATCAACAAAGATAAAAAGTCGATTTGAAAACGTGTAAAAGAAAATATAATTATATTATATTATATTTAAGTAAAATATTGTTGGTAACTTGCAAGAATAAATTTCCAAGAAAAGAAAATGAATAAATATATAACTATTATGTGGCTGAATCGTTTGTATTTTAACAAACGACAATTAAGTGAGACCAACACGAATAATCCAAGGTGATTGTAAGGAGATATTTTCCTATTTATATAGTTACATAAACATTTATTTTAAAAGAATATAAAAAAAAAACTTTTTACCAACGGGTCGTCCGAAAAATTAACGAAACGATCGGTTGGATGAAAGCAACCGACACCAACATAATAAACGAAACGACTAGTTTGGGTGAAAACAACTATCATAAACCGAGTTATGAGTCGATAATGAACTAATAGACCTTACACGTTTAGGACGTGTGAAGGCAGCGAAACCGAGTCTAAAGTGAAATTGCAAGCAAACAACGGCTGAACTCACGAGGTGAGTTTCACTACCCCCTTTTTACGCTTTTTACTGTTTTTGTAACTCCGGGGGAGAAACATACTCAACTCTATTTTTATACAATCACCAGACCATATTATGCTTGAAATATATTATAACCATGTTTTCTGCAATATAACTAAGTTTTATGCGAACACAAGACTACAAAATACTGATCATTCATTGGGATCGAAAGATCATCGCTGGGATCGAAAGATCATTCGCTTTGGATCAAAAAATCATTCACCTAGGGATTGTAGGATCATTCACTAGGGGATCGTAGAGATCATTCACAATTTAACCTTTAGCTATGGCTTAGCATGAGATTAGACGAATAGGACTAACGGATTGACTCTCTGATCATGGTTGGTCACTCAAATCACTAATACACGTTATCAAGCGAGGCCCATAGATGTATTAGGCATATACAATTTATAGCTCAAGGTTCGTGGTACACTCATATAATAAGATACTTGTAGTCCAAGCTAGATGTACGAGGATTGAATCATACCTACACATAAGATCGTTACTGTTACTGAAATTTTTGGGGAAACAATTACTTGTTACGGCACCTAAGTTATTACTGTTACTGATCATTATTAAGGGGAAAATGCTATCTAAATATAGTCTTTGGAATCTCTGTGATATTTTTGTGAAAAACGTATTTCTATTTATGAACAAAGAATTCCTACTAACGTTTTCAACAAGAATGTTTTTCGTGTTATGAACACATAAACCTTTTTATAGTTTTCTTGGAAAACTATTTTATATTACGACTATAAAACTAGTGAACTCACCAACATTATGTTGACGTTTTCGAGTATGTTTTTCAGGTTAAAACAGAAGTCGTGGAATACAAGTAGGGACCCCACATGCATTGTAGGATGCCATCTTTTGAAGGATTTCATCGTTATAACTTAAAGCATTTTGAAATCCTATTATGTGTTTTGATTAACGCATGTTTTGTAAACGTTTTAAACAATTGGTATCTTGTATAAATTTGTGTTTGCGATAATCATATGCTTATGGTATGCATGACGTCACGCGCCCGTGCTTTCGCCTTGACGGGGTGTAACAGTGGAAGTGCCGTATCGTGGTGCAGTAAGCGACAACCAACGGTCTCATTATCAACAACGGAAGCAAAGTACAGAGCCGCTGCTATGGCAACTCAAGAGATGGTATGGCTCGTACAACTCTTGAAGAATCTAAATCAAAAAGTAGACTATAAAGTCAAGTTGTTTTGTGATAACTTGTCTGCAAAACAGTTAGCTGAGAATCCGACGTTTCATGCGCGAACAAAACATATTGAAGTACACTATCATTTCATAAGGGAAAAGGTATTAGAGGGAGAAGTCGATTTGGTGTACATCGACAAGAATAACCAAGTTGCTGATGTGCTAACAAAAGGTTTGGCTAGTGTGAAAATTCAAGAGCTGTGCAAACACATGGGAGTGGAAGACTTCGGTGTTTGAGAGGGAGTGTGAAAATACAACACCGAATGGGTCTAATGGGCTGGTTGTTAAATCTAATGGGCTGATATTAAATAAAAAGAAATGGGCTAGGAGTGAACCGGAAGTTTAGGCTGAAGATTTGGATATGGTTCAAGTTTGAGTTGATTTATGTTTGTTTTGTTTTTAATGTTTTTGCATTTGGGTAGGAGTCAAATAAAGTCTGTAGGGAACAAGTTAGAGTAATATAAATAGGGGTCAGAGTTATTTGTTTTCTATTGTTTTGTAAAAAGTTTCAGTTTTGTTATTAATAAAGAAAAGAGTCGAGGGTTGTCTCCCCAAATACGGTGTGTTCGTGTTCAGTTTATTGCTCGATTCACTTGTGTTAATTTAACATATGGTTGTCGACGTAGCATTGTTTTTGCATAGATGGTGTCATTTTCCGGTCAAACACCATGTCAGAGGAGCGGTAGCATGTTAACGAACGAATGGAAAACTAGGGGGCGGTATGGTGTTGTGCTGATGGCTCCGATGTGGATGACGATTAATCTACAACGAGTGACCTTACTAATAGTTTTTAACCACCTCAAATTAAGCACAATTATTTTGTCTTTATGAAAATTGTCACATCCAAAAAAAACTCAGACACGTGCCTTTTGTTGGATTTACACGTCACGTAAAAAGCGAGAGATTTTAGAATATTTCGCTTAAGTTGTTACATTTAAAACTTAACAAAAAAAAGAAAAAAAAACTTTAATACTAAATATTTCATATGTATCCTAAGGTCTCTTGTCGGTATGCAGTGCCACCATTCACATACGCTAACCCTGAAACAGATATTAAAATGGGTTAGCTTACGCCGCTGAATCCATCATTAAAACATTCAGAGTTTACTCAATCCAATATTTATAATCTTGTAAAGCATGCTAACACTTTAAATCATTCACAAGTTAAATACGAGAAAAGCGCAACAAATCAAAATATGCTCCGTTACTCAACCCTTTAACATTCACTTTCAAAACAGTTTTCATTGTAGAAAACTTTATAATTCATAAAGTTCATACAATAAGCATTTATTTCATAGAAAAAATCACTAACATTTTTCACACCATGTATCACATGCCACACTGCATAGCTACATAAACACATGGTTTTCATTATATTAGTCACTTGACACGCTATAACATCCCAATTATAAAATTTCTTAGAAAGACTAAAGGTTATTTGGAAGGATTGATATGTATGGTGTACTTGGCCCATAATAAAAGTTGGATCAACATGCAATTAAACCTAACCATAGGTTTTATGAACAATTTTAGGATAAACTTATTATTATATAACATAGTTGAATGATTAAATGGGGGTAATGACAAAATTAAACAAATTACATGGATGCTAAAAAATAGGAGGCTATTATTTTGTCAAGAGGTTCCAATAAACCATGAATGTGAGTGTGTGTGGCCCAATAGGCTTGAAATCAGTAGTCAAACATGATTCATGTTGGTTAGTAAGTGTATAAATTTTTAATAAGATTTATATGTATTTGATTATGAATCTTGAGGGAATAACATGTTATATGATATTACTTTGTATAAATACTAGTTTATGCTTTATAACATACTAATGTTAACCCAAACCATTTGTCAAAACAAGTCATGTTCATGTTAACTTAGACATTAGGCCTGTAAACGAACCCAAATAAGAGCATGTTCGTGTCGTTCACTTAACTTTAAACAAACACGAACACAAACAGCCAATTAGACAAATGAACATGTTCGTGTTCATTCATGTTCGCTCATTTAACAAATGAACATGTTCGTGTTCGTTTATGTTCGTTCACTTAAAAACCAAACGAACAATTCACCAACATAAATGAACTAAACGAAAATAATTGTACAAAGATAAACAAGCATATATAAAAGAACACAAACGAACACAAATGAATAAACGAACGAGCGTTCATGAACAAAGCATGTGTTCACGTCCGTTCGTTCAGTTAAATGAACTCAAACTTTTTGTTCATTTTCATTCGTTTATTAAATAAACGAATTTCCCGTCAAACGGCTCACTGAATGCTTGGTTCGTTTACAGGCCTACACGTTCGGGCCAACACGTTATGCACGATACGTGTAGGCAAAAAATTAGTAAAATACTGACAACGTACCGATCCAGAAACATAAAAAAGTGGTTACCAAATTGGTATCAAAAAGTACCTGATTCGATACCTGTACCGTTTGGTACTAGGGCTGTTCACGAGTCGAGCCAGGGTGGTTTCGAGCTCGTGCTCGAAATTAAACGAGGCAACTCAGCTAGACTAGAGCTCGATTTTGAAGTTAAACGAGCCTAAGATCGAGCAAATGACCCGAGCCATGACCCTACTCGACCCGAGCCAACTCAGCTAAGGTTATTTCAAATCAAGTTTTTAGCTAGTTTTATTCTAGCGATCCATGAGCTGCAAGCTTTTTGAACAACCCTATTTAGTACTGGTACTCGATACCAACCAGACAGTGTTGTAAAAATCACTAGTCGTTAGTCGGGCGGTGGAGTGAGGACTAGCGATTAATCGGGATTAATCAGATCAGACTTTAATATATAATTTTCAATTTTATATATACAGACACATTTTTGCATGTGATTTTTAATTTTTTACATAGATAAATACATTTTGACCGGAAATTGGCTTGAATCTCGCAGGAAACCGCTGGATATTTATGGGATCTCACCGAAAACCGCTAATTTTGGTCGGAATCTCGCCGAAAACTATTGATTTTGGCTAGAATATCGCCGAAAAACGTCAATTTTGGCCGAATTTGACAATTGACCGATTAGCCCAAAATTAATCAGTAAAATAGAGCTAGTAATTAATAAAAGATTAATCGGCGCTTAGTCAAGATTTTGTCACACTGCAACCAGGTCATGTTTGGACTAACCCGTTTTAAGAAAACCGAGCAAGTGCAACACACGAGACCAAACAGCGCGACAATAGCCTCACCCCAATCCACCACAGATATAAATGGCGGGAGCTCATCCTCCGTCAAAACTTCTTCCCCAAAATAATTAATAATAATATTATTATTATCATCATTCTAAAACCCTAGCATTCAATCCAATCTCAAAATCCAACTGCATTCATCGATCACTCGCCTGTAATCTGTATTCTATTTCAATCTCACTCGATTCATACTCTCGTTAACCTAGGGTTTCGTATTGTACTCGATCGATCGCTCGTGGTTTCAGCTAGGGTTTACGGCGGTGGCGTGACGGTGTAGGTTCGGATACAGATGGAAGCGGCCGTTACCGGACGCGGTATATCGATAACGATGCCGTCGTCTCAATCGCAGTCGTCTCGGAATGAACGGCGTGTTGTTTCCGATCACTTGTCGCAAAACTCCGGCAGCGAGGTGAGATTGTTGAGCTTTGTAGTTTAAGTTTCGTTAATTTCAATGCTAGGGTTTTGGATTAGGATTAGGTGTTTGATTATGTATTATTATTACTAATTATTATTGTTAATTAGGATTTGGACCGGTCGAAGCTAGGGCACGGTGATGAGAGACTGATATATGAGGTAAAATGTTGTGTTGTTTAAAGTTTTTTTAAATTGTATTATATGCAGTCAAATAGCGGTCCGGAATAGCATCTTATCGACGCTATTGGTCGCTATTTGACTGTCATTTTGATGAAGGATTGGTTTCCATGGTTGATGTGGACTTGGAGGAAGATCTCATTGCTTACGATTAGATTAGATTATGTTTCAAATACTGACCCTATTGTGTTTTGACTTTTGATATTACTATTAGTGTTATATATGTTTTACGTTTTTGTATAAATTTTGCATTATATAAAATTACTGTGTCTCACCGTGATAAAGCTGTATCTCAAATAGCAGCTCTTGACGGACTTGAGCGCAATTTGATTTTGGACCGCTTTAACTGCACAGATTATGTTTTGATTGATTTATGAGTGAGATTTGTTGATTTGTTAAGGTGCATCAGGGGAGGGAGTCTGTGAATGGGGACTACTTTTCGGTTACTGTCGATGGTGTTAACGAGCATGAAGTGCATCTTGAGGAGGTTGTGAAACAAAGGGAGCAATTGCAGCATATAGAGATTAATATGAAAGCTAGACTGATGGCTAGTTCAGAAGTGATAGGGATTCAGGAACAATATGAGTCTCAGATTAAAGAGCACATTACTTCGAATCTCAAACTTCAGGTGTGTTAAGAGTGTCTTGATTGAAGAGTTTGTGTTTATAGTTTATGGATATGGAAAGTTGTGGCTTACTAGAATGTTTGTGCGTATAGGAACAATTACATGAAAGGAAAAAGACTATCATGGACTTGCAAAGAACTTTGGATGATAAGGATAAGGAGCTTCATGCAATTAGACTGGATCATGAAGCGGTATCCACCTAAAGATTCCGCTTATGGTATTTTTATGCCATTTTTTATATATTTTTTATGTCATTTTTTATTCTTAATTGTTACAGGCATGGGCTAAAGAGGATCTTTTAAAGCAACAAAACAAAGAACTGGCAACTTTTAGGTATATATTTTTTAGTTTAAAGTTAAAACCTATCATCTTTTGTTACTCATAATTCTTAAACATGTATTAGTCACATGTTGGGGGATGCATATTAAGTTTGATGATTGTAATATAAGTTGTGATATATGCATTTGCAGGAGGGAACGCGATAATTCTGAAGCTGAAAGGGCTCAGCAGCTTCAAAAAATTCTTGAATTGCAAGAGCATGCTCAAGAAAACGAAAGACAGCTCATGGAATTGCAGGAACAGGTATCTTTTATGTTTTTGTATTTGTAATATAAAGCGTTACAGGCATCATTCTGAAGCTTTTTTAATTTAATTGATTTATGGTTCTCTCCTGTTGATGTGTTGCGACTTGTGCTATCTTTTTCAGCATAGAGCTGCTCAAGAAACTATCATATATAAAGATGAGCAGATAAGGGAAGCACAAGCTTGGATTGCACGAGTTCAGGAGATGGATGCTTTGCAGTCAACTACAAATCACTCGTTGCAAGCTGAACTTAGAGAACACACAGAACAGTACAACCAGCTTTGGATAGGTTGTCAGAGACAGGTTTGTTAATTTGTCTGAGCAATAAGTACAGTTTATACTAGGATTATTGTGGTTGACATTTTCTATATAGTTTATATTATTTGGCTACTATGATATTAACATTTATAATGGTATTAACTTGTACCAGTTTGCTGAGATGGAAAGGCTTCATCTACACACATTACAACAGCTTGAGAAAGAGTTAACTGAGGCAAGAGAAAAGAATGGAAATAACTCATCACATGCTAATAAAACAACTGTGAAGGAAACATCTCATTTTGTTGATGGAAGTGGAAACCAGTTGAAAGCTAGCAGCATGGGAAACAACCCTAGCGACGATTCAAGGGGTCTCCAAAATGGTGATGCAGAAATTGTCTCTTCTCAGGTATAGTAATCTTTGGTTCCAAGTTTGGTAAATTATGTTTTGTTGGTTTATTTGCATTAAGAATATATCTTGACTTATTTCAGACTGAAAATATCACTTCTGTTCAAATGAATCCTCAATCATTACATGGAATGTCAGCCTCCTATCCACCTGGACAACTGGCAGCTTTGCCTCCATTTATTTTGCATCACCCTCAAAATGTGAATCCACATCTTCTTCAATCTCATGTTGGCCAGTTTCATTCTTTGCCTGCCAATTCATCCATCCAACACTGGCAGAGTCAACAGGTATGGGTGTGTGTATATATCATAGTTACCGAATACGCCCCTTGAGGTGCGAATAGCGTATTGGAACGCAGTGCGCCGAAACGCAATACGATAGCGTACCGAACGCTAATGAAATCGCGTACCAATTCCAATGGTACGTCAATCCAATTCGGAAATTTAATCAATCAATACGATAATGAAATCGTGTTTCCGATCGTTTTTTTAGCGTTCCGATCAATTAAGATTGCCTGATTTTTAGCGTTCCGTCAAAATTGGGCACGCCTTTGATCAACTACGTTTTTGGCGGGAAATGGGTACAGCCACTTCGATTCCACCAGCGTACCTATTTCCAAGGTGATTTCAGAGTTCAGACTTCAGAGTCTTCAGACCATTATATCATCTATATCTATTGATCCAAAACACCACATTATATCGTCAATTCACCAATTCCCCAAAATTAAATCCTCAATTTACCTTTCTCCTCTTCAATTTCAGTTTTTTGTATTCAATTTCTGAAATTGTTTTGGATAATCTGTTATGGTTCTTATGGAACTATGCATAATATTGTAATCTGTTGTGGAATATGGATAATCTCTTTTGGATAATATGTTATGGAATTTTAGCTTTGGATATGACATTTGATTATCTGCTATAGAATTAATGTTTTGGTAATATGTAATTATGTATTTTGGTAATTTTTGTTTTAAATTGGGTACACCAAACCGGATTCTATGGTACACCGTACCGGTTCGTACCGGCTCGTACCGAAATGAACCTACCCCCTCCGTACCGAATACGTCACCTTTGAGCGAATTTCTTACCCGTATTTCGTTCCCGTACCGGAGTGTACCGCGATTTAGGTAACTATGGTATATATTTCTGCTTATATTCTAATTTGTGTACACGCGGATCAAATTATTTGATATGTTAACACTGGATCTACTTTATTAAACTATATTAGTACAATAATAACTTTTGGAATACATCAATTTATGAGATGGTATGTATTAAAAGTATGTTTTGTGACTTTTGACTTGTTTTTCTTGATTTTTTTTCTAGTCATATATATTGATTTAACCATTTGACCTGTTGTAGTTCAAATGGTGTGAAATTGCCACCACTAAAGTGGTGGCATTCACTACAATTTTGCTATATGATATTCTTTACTGTTTGGTAGGTTTTTACAGAAGGTTTACAGATGCCAAATCATGAACAGTATCCTCCTCAAGGTGACCAAAATCAAATGAGACAAGAAACTAATTATGACTATGGAGCATCTGTAAATGGACAAACTACGCATTCTGAATTCATGGGTGGTGTTCCTTCCAAAACTGAGGAGGAAAAGGTAATGATAAATTTTTAAAATTTTAATACTTTACATCAGTCTGTTTTGTATGAATCCACATTAACATTGATGTTCTTGGTTTGTATTATAATTCACGGCAGAGTTTGCAACAAATCTCTTCTCAGTTCCATGCCTCTCTAAGGTTGGATCAATCTGACAATGGCATTATGCAACAGGTTTGTGTTAATTACTGTTTTGTTTCACAAGATTACTGGTTTATAACTTTTTATTATGGCATATTGATCCTGCATGTTAAAACACAGGAAAAGAGTTCAATCTTTTTGTCTAATCATGGAGGTGAAGCTCAGATTTCAAATACAGGACAGGTGGCATCTGCTGTTATTGCACCTCAAGTTATTCAATCAATAAAGGCTGGTGAGACCCTACCAAACAAGGTGGACATCGTCACACAGAATAATTCTTCAGTAGGAAAGACTGCAGAAAAGGCTTTATTTGATGAAGAAACTTTATTAGCTTGTGTTGTTCGCACAATACCGCCTGGTCCAGGTGGAAGGATACAAATTAGCTCTACGGTTAGTAGCATTTATTATATCTTATCATATAATAAGTGGATTAGTTTTATATGTTAACAATTGTTATGTTTTGTTGTATAACACTTCTTGACAGCTTCTGACTCGGCTCACTAAAATGCTATCACCACTTCGTTGGCCTGATTATGAGAATAAACATGGAAAACTTGATACTTTTTTGGGCAGTCATCCTGAAGTAAGCTCAATTGTTTTCGTAACTTTGACTATTTGACTTTATCTGAGATAAATACAGGCAATAAGTTGACTTATTTTCTTATTATTCTTTTTGCTTCAGCTGTTTGTGATAGAAGGGGATTGTATTCAGGTGCGTGAGGGCGCACAGGAAATCATAGCTAGCATGGTGGCACGTGCAAAGGTCCGTGCCGCCACTGTTGCCGCCTCTGCAGCGGCTTCTCACCCATTAAAGTTGTCTTCTGTTGCTGTGACGCCAATGGCTCAAACTCGCTTGAAGCGGGTCCCATCTACCGAGTCAAAGAACCCGAATGGTGGTTCACTCAATCCTATAGGTGTGAGAGTTTTGAGCGAAAGCAATGATCAAATGAAACATGTATTGGCAAACGGTAATGGGGCTAATATGAATAGACCTAATTTGGGGAGTCAAAGCAAGGTTATTAACAATGGGAGGTCGGGTCCAAATTACCATGGGAAACAGCAGTGCAGGTAATATTAACATTTAGCGTACAAAAAAACATGTATTCGAAGTGGATTATCACTAGGGGTGTGCGTGGCGCGACTTGGTGCAGTTTTGGGCTAAAACCAAACCGAAAACCAAACCTTCGGTTTTTGGATTTTTGAAACCATTTGGTTTTGGTGTTTCGGTTTTCGTTTTGGTTTCGGTTTGGTTTTTGCCATTTGAGCTTGAAAATTTTAGGCCCAAAAGAAAGTGTAACCGAAAATAATGAATTTAGGTATAAATAATTTTGCTAATTGTTAACTAATTGATTATTATATATTTGGCCAAAAGTATTTGAGTTACATATTTATTAAATTCCTATAAATTACTTAAAATAAAAATCTAGAAATTCGGTTCGGTTCGGTTTTTCGGCTTTTATTTCATGCAAAACTAAAACCGAACCGTCAGGTTTTTACAAAAAACATAAAACCAAACCGCCAGTTTTTGTTTCGGTTTGGTTTCTTCGGTTTGGATTTTTCGGTTTTGGATCGGTCTTTTGGTTTCTTGCACACCCCTAATGATCGCGACTGGTGTTATCTTGATCTTATGTTATTTCTGTTTTCTATCGGCAGGTCTGCTGGATCTTTACCAGGTTCCCGAAAATAGTAAGATCAGATGTTTTATATTCATTGCTATTAAATAGTGAAAGTTTACTTGTAAAAATTAGTCAATCAAGTAACTTTCTTTTTTTTGTTTTTGTTTTTATGCTTACAACAGGAGATTCTGGAAGGATGTGGAAGCATGAGTTTAGGCGGTGAGTTTGAAGTGGTTAATGAAGATGGTTTCCTGGTGTTTGTACGATTCCGATTGGAATTGAAACTGGAAATGAGAATTAAACTTGAATTGGAATTGGAAGTAAACTGGAATTGCGTTTATAACTTAAAAAAGACTTTTTTTCTCTGTTGTAAAAGTGTGGTGTCTTTCAAGTTGCTTGCAGCTGGAAATTGTTTTTTTTTTTTCGGTTTCATTAAATTAAAGCCACTCCCAAACCTTGTTCTGGAACTCGAAAGGTTCTAAACTCCAGCCAGATGGCATAACCGGTCCTTACAGAAACCATTTTGGCTTCGAACCTAGCTAACGGGTTGACATTGGATTCTGTACTTTTTTCTACCCCAAAAGTCAGTTCGGGACTGTAATTTAGAACTGGTTGCAAGGACTGGTTTGGAATCAGTTCTATGACCGTCAAGCGTCGATACTAGCCATTTTATAACGACTTTAAAGCCATCTTTTGTATGCGTTTTGGTGCTCTCTATCTTTTTTTTTACCTGTTTTGCCATATGTTAGTATAAATAAATATGTAGGTATTACACTTTTAAAAACTAAAAATATTTTTAGTGGTTTAATTGGAAAGATAAAATTAACATGAGTTTTTATTGGTTAAGCATTTATTTTATATATTTGTTTTGAGTTTTTTAATTGTAAATTTGTTATTTTGGAGTAATAATATTCGATAAGACTTGTTTACCGAAAACTAGTGTCAAATCAAATTTACAAGGCAAATTTTCGGGTTTGTGTTGGGTTTAACATGCCTACTATTAAACTATTAAGACCCGTATTTGAAGCGACAAGATGTGTGTAGAGTAATGGACAGTTGATAGTGTTTCTTTTCGTCTAATTTTTTTTTTCCCTTTCGGAATAAAGTATTGAAAGTGTTGATATGAATGTACGAATAATCTAATTTCATTTTAGTTTCTAACCAAATAAAAACTAGCTTTCATCTTAAAACTTATGGAATAAGAAAAAATAAACAGTTCACAGAATAAGAAAAAATTATTTATTCTTTTGTGGTTCCAGTCCTGTGGGCCAATTTGGGCTTGAGATGAAATCAAGTTTGGTGTGATTTGGTTGGCCCTAAAAGTTCATTTTGAAATTCCAAAAAAAAAAAAAAAAAAAAACCTTAACGGGCTAAATTTTTCTTGACAGATGCCAATGAAAACAATTAGTATGAAAGGTGTGACCGATGACAGCTATTTTCTAAAGTGATTATTATCCGCCAACTACAAAAATGTGAGATTATTAAATTTCAATCTGACATGATAAAATAGTATGGCTACAAAATACAAATAATTACATAAAACCAATGAACAGTAATTTTATAAAAAACAGGTCACATGATGATGATATAAATCAAACAAAATATAAAGTCCAGTAAAATTTTAGTTATAAGCTAGTATACCATGCTAATATTTGCAACCTTTTTTCTAGAAATTGTAAACTTCTTGTTTTTTTTTATACAAAGTGATTACAAAAGTTGTATTATTTTAATATTTAGATGCTCCTTTTTAGTAAAATGGTTTAAGAGGTTTAATGCATTAATAATACACTTAATAAAATATCCCATTTCACCATAGCCCTCTTTTATTTGGCCCATGAGAAACAAAACATGACCCGAACCCGAGCTTCAAAACTTTCACACGAGCCAAACTAAAGTTTCTAATATATAAAGCTCGAAACGGGCCGAGCTTAACTTCTAGATAGCTTTCAAATAAAACATTCTCCAAAACAAAGATGTTAAAAATTCAATCTACTTTTTCTCTTCTATATTCCCACCTTTTGAACTCAAAATCAACTAAACCAAAAGCAAAGTATATCATTAACATATTTGGCTTTGCTAACACCTCATTAATCCCTAAAACCGCCACCATCAAAGAACATGCCTCTTCCATCTCCACCATAAGCCACCTCCGACCTGCCTCCAGACTGCATCCCAAACAACCCACTCTGACCACCACCCCTGAACCCCATCTGTGCCCGAAACTGTTGCTGTTGCTGCAACATCTGCTGCTGCTGTTCTTGAGCTTGCCTCGAGTTTACCAGAAACATCGAATTCTGACCACTGCCACCAGGTTGCTGCATGAAACTACTCGCCTGAGGCATGGAATTCGGCTGCGTTAGCGTAATCTAGAATATATATAAAAGCATTTATTATTGAAATACATAAAATGGTTGTTTTTTGTAAGGACAAAGAAATAAGTTGAATCACTAGAACTCGCCTATGACGGATTTGGTTGTTGTTGTTGCTGTGATGCTGGTGTTTGAGCATCAGCAATGGCAGCCAAGTACATTAAGTTCTTCTGAAGCACAGCTTGGTACCTAAAACCGTTAACAATATTTAGTGGCCCGTTAGGTCGGTTTGAATCTATAGCGGGTCGTATTAACGGGTTGAAAGTTGCCCATCTTAGTATATTCTTGAGAATAAACTATAAAAAATGGACTAAAAGCTTTTTGGGCCAACCTGAACCCCCCGGCCCGGCCCGGCCCGTTATAGCCTGAACTTGTTCTGACCCAATTATCGGGCTGAAAGTTGCCCGTCTTATATTCTTAAAAAAACTATAAAAGTGGACTAAAACTTTGTCGGGCCAACATGAACCCCCCGGCCCAGCCCGTTTTAGCCCGAATTTGTTCTGATCCAATTATCGGGCTGAAAGTTGACCGTCTTATATTCTTAAAAAACTATAAAAATGGACTAAAACTTTGTCGGGCCAACCTGAACCCCCCCCCTGGCCCGATATAGCCTGAAGTTGTTCTGACCAAATTATCGGGCTGAAAGTTGCCCATCTTATATTCTTAAAAAAACTATAAAAACAGACTAAAATTTTGTCGGGTCAACCCGACCAGGCCCGGCCCGTTATAGCTGAACTTGTTCTGACCCGTTACCCACTTACCCATTTTATATTTTCTAACTAAATATGAGATAACTTACCGAGCACATTCCTGATACCTCCCAAGGTTTTGACATTCCAAAATAATCAAAATTAGATTTTTGTTGTCTTCAAGGTGCTGCAACAATTCACATGAACAAAGCCAATATTATTATTATGACCATGGGCCCCACTAAACTTATAAAATAAAAATATTAAAGGTTTGACTTAGAAAAACAATTGTTTATATAACTATAAGCAGTGCATGATTTCATTTAAAATTGGGCTTTCATGGGCCCATACAAGTTGAGTCGCTTGTGATCTACTCGAGATCGGCTCATTAAAAGCGCGAATCAAACCGAGCTTAGGCCCGAGCTTCACATATCGAGCTCGAGGCAGCTCTTGAGAATAAACGAGCTTTTATTTAATACATTTATTTGTTAATTGTTATTATATATACAAATAATAAATAATTAAAAATACTTTATATTATATTATACATGGTTTGGATCAAATACAAATTATGAAAAAGTGTTAACTGTGCGAAACAAGTAGTGTAATTAATTATAGTGTAGTGTAATTACACTACGATGTAATTACATAATTACACTACGTTTTTTCAGTCATATATATAAATTATAATATTAAATATATATGTAAGCAATTATACAAAAAAATAATAATAAAATAATTAATAAATAATAAACTAGCCAAACTCTCCCTCTTCAACTAAAACGAGCCAAGCTCGAGCCTAAACTAGCTCGTCTCGGTTGGTTTACACCCCTAATGTTACAGAATTTGTTCATAATTTATGAAATGAATATGTGTTCTTCTATAAACGTAAAAATGCATGAATCAGTGACTTAACAAATTAAATAATATATTCATTTCGTCGATCGGCGCATGCTAGCGAAACAAACGGCGCACGTTAGTCGGTGACGGTAATAATAATAATAATAATAATAATAATAATAATAATAATAATTAAACCTTTTGAATCTGATCGGCGGTGATTGCATTGAGAGGTGTATTCGACGGCAGTGGTTGCTGTTGCATTTTGTCGCCGGAGACACGTCAGAACCCTAAACCCTGCAACCAAATCAAACAAAAAATGAATTTAAAAGAAACAAAGATTTATTATTATTATTATTATTATTATTATTATCATATATATAGGGTTAGGATAAAATATAAATTATTTAGGGGCTGTTTGGATTCATAATTTTCACCTTCTTACAGTTATAACTTATAAGGAGAACTCATAAGTTACAAATGTGTAACTTATCAATATTTCCTCTCACATAATAAAGAAACCTTAACACTTTTTTTTAACTTATCATAAGTCATAAGTTATAAGGAAGTAAAAATAAGGAATCCCAAACACCCCCTTAAACTATGTTATTTTTCGTATTCAAAACTGTAATTACTCTAGTTTCGTTATTTAGGGTATGCTTAGTTTGAGGTAATAGAATAAAGGAGGAATAGAATGAGAGAATGAATTGAATGGACAAGAGAATGAAATGGATCATTACCATTCATTTGTCTTTTTTGGTTAACATATGAGAATGAAATCAATTATTAATTTTTATTGTTTGGTATCCAAAAAAATTGTATAAATGAAATAGAAATAATAAAAACACTCATATCTCAAAATAGTTTTTAACCCAAAAAAAAAAAAAAAAAAAACTACAATGGCGACGGTGGTAGCTCCGGCGACGAAAATGGTGGCAATGGTGGCGGCGGCGGCGGTGGTGTCGGCAGTTGGTGGTGGTGCCAATGGTAGTGGTGGTGGTTATAGTTAGGTGGTAGTATTGTTAAGAAAGTATGGTGAAGAAGGAATGGAATGAAAAAAAAGAAGGGGGTGAGAAGGAATGGCTTTAATGGAATGAGATTCCATGTGTAATGGATGATTCCATTCCATTGAACAACCAAACACCACTTTTTTCACTCCCACGTAATGAATCATTCCATTCCTACTGTCATTCCTGCATACCAAACACTACCTTAGAGTATTACAAATATGTGAGGGGAAATCTATAAATTACATGGTATGGCTATAGGTGGTTTCGAGTGGAGGAAAGAGAAAATATTATATGGAAAAGTTAAATTTGGTGTTTCAATATTCATGCCGTATATTTATTTATATATTCTGAAAGTGGTTGTGAGTGAAGGAAAGAGAAAATATAACGATAAAGGTATAAAAAGTATTATTTAATTGAACATAAAACGGAAAATACATTGATTTTAGTATAGTTATATGATACATATGAATATATGTTAGGTAATTGGATGGGAATGCTCTTACGTGTTTAATATGTTAATTCTATTTGTCCCGAATCTTACGTCTTATTATATAATATACTACAGTGTCGTGGGATCCGCACAAATGAAATTTTATACTTATCAATAACTATTGGTTGGTACGGTAAGAACCTGATTGGTCCTAGTGATTGGGGTGGCTGATCATGGTTGAGCCACGCTAACATTTTTTTATCTTGTTATTTTTTAGCTTACTAATTTATGTTCACAATTTATTGTCGATTCCAATCGAATTCATGTCAGTTTGGCATTGCAACACGTGGGTTTTGTTTGTATAGTTTGTGATTCGCCATATGTTTTGTTTTGTTTCAAATGTGTTAGGCTATCTGTTGTGGATGAAGTCACCACCAAGATTCTACCTATCATATTGCGTCATTGGCGCTGACCGGACCTAACCCTTCACTCTTTGTCGTCCGCCCCACAGTTCGCTTGAGCCCGCTGTGGTTCGCTAGCCATTTGCGTCCATGTCCCTTCACTTTTTGCCTATCGCGGCCGCTGGCTGGTTCACGTGTGCTGTTGAAGCCACCGTTCACTTGGCACCTGTTGCGGTTTTCGCGAGTGACTTGGCTCAATTTATCTGTTGAAGCCATTGTTCGCTGGACCACAACACATAGCCTTATTCTTTTGTATTTGATCTTTGACCAATTATTTTTGTTTAGTTCTGATGTTGTAACCCGATATCGACCGAATTTGTGCTGACTTCCAAGTTCCAACCACACCGTGCGGGCATTACCGGCCTACTACAAGTCGTTTTAAATATGTTTTTTTTTTATTACGAGCTATACGAGTGTCAATATTAATCTATTCGTTTATTTTTTTGGGTTTATTGTCAAGACTGTTACGAAACTAATTGATACCGACTGAATTCACATCGTCGTGCCGATACAACACGAAATGTTTGTTATCTGGTTAACCTATTAAACGCACATTTTGAACTAAACTAATTACTCATGTATCATTTTATAATATAAAATTATTATTATAATATTAATATATATATATATATATATATGCACGCAGAAAAGGACAAACCGATAATTTGTTTGTCTCTATATGCCGCCGAATATGAATTCAAGTATCTTACGTTTATGATTGAATGAGGTTTCAATGTTTCATGAACCCGTTTACATTTATATATATGTATACTATGTATAATAAAACAATATATTAATATACATTCAAATTTTGAAAGATAACGAATATGGATTAGTTGATACTGATTAAATTAAGTTAAAATATTCTTACAAACGTTTACCTTTTTCCACATATCATTTTTGGGTATAAAATACGTGAAATGTTATTAGTAGGGGTGCAAACGAGTCGAGCCAGTGCTCGACTCGTTGAACTTACATAGAGCTCGGGCTCAACTCGTTTACTATGTATCAATTATTTATTTTACATAGTTATAATTTTTTATTATAATTTTATGTATAAAATAATATATATTATTTAGTTATTTATATTTATTTTTTCATAACATTATGTATAGAGGGTATATATTAATAATTATTAAATATATGTTTTAAAAAATAATAAAAATGGCAGACTCGTTTAGGCTTGCGAGCCGGCTCGAGCTCAATAAATGAAGCTCGGGCTCTGGGTCATTTATTAAGCGAGCTTACTTTTAGGCTTGAGCTCGGGCTTAGGCTCGATTAAGCTCGGCTTGATCGAGTTTTTTAACAAGCCGATCTCGAGTAGCTCGCGAGAGCTCAGTTCGTTTGCACCCCTAAATGTTAGCATATGAAATGAACTAACAAAATACGACATGTGTTCTTATCAGACCGGTCTTGAGAATTTATAGTCTAGACCCTAACGAGTAACGAATTTTACAAACTATTTTTTTTAAATGATGATTAACGTTATAACAATAAAAATGGCAAAAAAATATAGTATTAAAAAGATATACCCTTTTTTCTTTTATCGTTAAGTTTTTTAAGGTTTCATACATACATATATAATATTAGGCCCTTGGAGAAAGGGCCTCGTTTACACCTTGGGGTCAACCCTAGTTCAAACTATGCGAAAAATACGTTAGTGATGACTCATTAGGTGGAAATTACACCATGAGACACTATTAGACATAATCTTCACCCGATAAAAACACGTGTCTCGTGGTATATTATGCTCAAAGATGCCAAATAGTAGTTTGTGTTATTTGATTGAAAAAGCTAATATTTTGTGGGTTGTAAATAGTTAAATCAGTGTTCAACTGTTCACTAATTTTGATTATCAAGATTCATGATTTTCTTTTGAATTTTTTTTATAAATAAGATGTATATTTAACTTTATAGCTCTTTAATAAAGCAATTAATTTAAAATTTTATTAATAAAAAATATAAATG
>NW_027502623.1:0-43989 GCF_021521415.1 Bidens hawaiensis | reverse complement strand
TAAGACACAAAGATGAAGCCTTTGAAATGTTTAAAGTCTTCCAAAATGAAGTACAAAATCAACTCAATAAAACAATCAAAGTACTTCGTTCTAATAGAGTAGGTGAATACCTCATGATGCGTTTCTAGATCATCTTAGAAGTTGGGGGATTGTCTCACAACTTACTACACCTGGAACACCGCAACATAATGGTGTGTCTGAAAGGAGGAATTGAACCACCCTATTGGATATGGTTCGATCTATGATGGCTAGAAGCACACTACCTATGTCATTTGGGGTTTCGCATTGATCTCCGCAGCCCGTATTCTAAATATGGCACCAACCAAGTATGTGGAAAGGACACCTTTTGAAATATGGCATGGAAGGGTTCCATCGTTATCATATTTGAAGGTATGGAATTGTGAGGCTTATGTCAAGAACAACTCCCAAAACAAGCTTGAAAGCCGATCCACTAAGTGTATCTTTGTAGGATATCCCAAAGATTCGATGGGATATTACTTCTACAATCCAAACGAGCATAAAGTGTTTATTGCTCGAAAGGCTGAGTTCTTGGAAAGAAAGTTCCTTATGGAAGGAACTAGTAGAACTGTGGAACTCGAGGAGGATCAAGAACCACAAGCCGATACACGTTTGGTTGACACTAGCAATAAACAAGAGGTTGTTGAGAATGATCAAATGGTTGATCAAGACACACAAAACATTCACAAATCTGGTAGAATTAGCACCCCACCCGAAAGATATGGATTTTTCATGGATGGATGCTATGTGGTAGATTCAGATGAACCCACCACATACTAAGATGAAATGTCACAATCCGATTGTGATAAATGGCTGGAAGCCATGAACGTTGAGATGCAATCCATGCATGATAACCAAGTATGGGACTTGGTTATACCATCTCTAAATTCCAAACTTGTTGGAAGTAAGTGCGTTTTAAAGAAGAAAACTGATATGCAAGGAAACTTGGATACTTATAAATCTAGACTTGTAGCAAAGGGTTTCACTCAAACTCAAGGGGTTGATTATGATGAAACTTTCTCGCCCATGGCGATGCTAAAGTCTATAAGTATATTGTTTGCCATAGCCGCATATTATGACTATGAGATATGGAAAATGGATGTCAAACCAATTTTCTAAATGGGAATCTTGAAGAAGATGTCTATATGGTTCAGCTTGAAGGTTTTTTCGATCCAAAACATCCTAACAAAGTATGCAAGTTGAAGAAATCAATCTATGGATTGAAACAAGCATCTAGAAGTTGGAATCACCGTTTTGATGATGAAGTCAAGAAATTTGGATTCATTAAAAACGCTGATGAAGCTTGTGTGTAAAAGAAAGCTAGTGGGAGCATCATTACCATTCTGGTATTATATGTCGATGACATACTACTATTTGGAAATGACATTCCAACCATGGAAGGTGTAAAATCCTGGCTCGGAAGTTGCTTTTCCATCAAGGATCTTGGTGAAGCCGCCTATATTCTGTGAAAAAAATATCTATAGGGATAGATCGAGGAGGTTGATAGGTTTCAATCAAAGTGCATATATTGATAAAATCTTGAAAAGGTTCAAGATGGACAACTCCAAGAAAGGTTTGGTACCTGTTCAAAGATGAATAATATTGAGTATATCTCAATGTCCAAGCTCAAAGGATGGGCAAAACAAAATGAATGGAATCCCATATGCATCTTCTATAGGATCCATTATGTATACCATGATATGCACTAGACCGGATGTGTCATACGCTTTGATCATGACAATTAGATACCAACAACATCCTGGAACTAGCCATTGGATGGCGGTTAAGAGCATATTGTAATACCTTAGGAGGACTAAGGATATGTTTCTAATATATGGCTCTGGTGAGGAGGGACTCATTTTAAAGGGTTACACGGATGCCAGATTCCATACTGATTGAGATGATTCTCGATCACAATCGGGATATATCTCTGTTCTAAATGGTGGTGTTGTCTCTTGGAAGAGCGCAAAACAAGACGTGGTAGCCTTGTCTACCACTGAATCTGAATACATCGCCGCCTCATTGGCAGCTCAAGAAGCTGCATGGATTAGAAAGTTCGTGGCCGATCTAGGGGTAGTTCGTACCATTCAGGACCCTCTAGAAATCTTTTGTGACAACGAGGGTGCGATTGCTCAAATCAAGGAACCCCGTGCACATCAAATGACAAGGCACATTGAGCGGAGATTCAGCTACATAAGGGATGAAGTTGAAAAAGGAAATATATGTATTCGCAAAGTTCACATTGATCAAAACATTGCGGATCCACTCATGAAGCTCCTAGAAAGGCCAAAGCATGAAGGTCATACTTGTGGCTTAGAACTTCGATATTCTAGTGATTGGATTTGATCAAAATTTTGTATTGGGATATCAGAACAATTATTATTTAACTCAATCATATGGTTTTGGTTATGATTATGTTTTTGAGTTATGTTCCATTTTAGCATGTTTAAATCCATGAATAATTTGATTATTCTAGACGTCCGTAGTCGATCATAGTTGTGGGAAAAAATATGAAGGTAAGACTATTATGAACTTGGATTGGTAGATATTAATGAGGTATGAATATAGCAAGGGTTGCTGCCAAGGTTCATAGATATTTATGGGATAAATATTGGATTGACCTGCCCTCAATTTTACTGCATGGAATCCTTGTGATTTGTGGTCATAAGTAAATTTAAGTAAAGGCGAACATCATAGTATCCTCCGACCTGAGATACATATTGGGTCTTGATATTCACCGACTATTATGCTGACTTAGTTCTTCGCTGCTCTGAAATATGTCAGTGCATAAGGCTAAGCTCAAGTATAGTACATGGTGATTGTGAGAGACGTATTTAGTTAATAGGGGATTAGTCCCTCTTATTCGACAGAGAATGATAAGTTAAATGTCTAAGGCCTGATAAGTTAAATCAACAGAGAATGATCACTCTATGTCTCTGTATTTAACATGACATTTGTGACAAAAGGATAAATGATAGTTTCACCTAAATAATTTCAAGTGAGGGACTTGAAGGGGATGATGTTATTGAATGTCAATTCATCATGCGTATTAGGGATAGTAAACCGTTGTTAGGCGGTATTTTCTATTTGCATCAATCCTTTATGTATCTTGTGCAAGTGGGAGATTGTTGGAATCGATCTGCCCAAGACACATATTTGAGTTGACGTGGCTAGTATGTAATGATCCAAGTCGGGTCATACCCAATAACAAGCTAGAAAAACGCCATGATATTTATTATTAGATATGATCTAAGTAATAATTATCAACACTTATGATATTTGGAAATTGGGTTTTCTAAATATTTTCACTTATGTGATAAATAAATTATGTGGATAATTTATTTTGAGAGATGTTATTTAAGTTGGTTAGATAACATGTGTGTTATATGATTTGTGGAATATTACTCCTTTTGTAATATTAACAAATATAAAAAGAAAAACAAAATGGGTTTGAGTTTTTGGTGGGGAAACCCCTCGCACACACACACACTCTCTCTCTCTTTCTCCTTTTGTGATTTACAGTAACATGCATGAAGGGGGTATTGGTTTGATGTTTTGGACACATCTTGGCTACTCTATCTATCTCTCTCTCTCACACACACACAAGTCTCTCTCTATTCTCTCTTCCCTTCTCGACCGAGAGTGACAAGGAAGAACACAAGGGAGTTTTGAAAAAGTGATATCCTAGCAAAGGTGTTTGTTGGATAGCTTGCAAAGGGGTATACAAGCTTGAGGTTTTCTACATTAAAGACTCAACATTCAAACCATTCATACTGTCACACCCTCAAAATCCACTAACGGAGTTTTACCGTCAGAGGGTGTGAACTAATAGGATCGGAATCATTAGTTATAATCAAACCATAAAAACGTTTGAATGAAAATAAGTGCGGAAGCGTAAAACCATAGAAACAATGTTACGTCACGCAGGACGATTTAAAACCAATGATAACAGTTAAAAGTAAGTTTGGGTAGTTAAAAGTTTATCAAGCAATGCATGTTTCTAAATCGCGCGCCCGCCTCGGCTACCTGAGAATAACATACTAAAAGTGTCAACACAAGGTTGGTGAGTTTACAAGTTTAAATAAAAATAAAGCGTTCAGCGTTTGCGTTCAGCGTTGTGCGTTACAGCGTTACAGCGTTTTGCGTTACAGCGTTACAGCGTTTTGCGTTACCAGATAGTGTTATGTCAATTATATATCGATAGGTAGCTAGTCTATACAACAAGTATTACTAAGTGTTCGACACCGAAGCTGACTCGTTTAATAAGTGCCTTGTCACCAGGTCCTCCAGACCATGGTACGTGTTAGCCAAAATTACACCCGCTCGACCTCCAGTCGAGTTTAGCGTTGGGTGGGGTTTGTCAAACCCAGTAGTACTACTCAACAGTGACTCGCTATTCAAAATATTAACCGGTTCGATGTGTAGGACTTCAAATGTTTCGTTTGCCACTTAGCCTTTACAAGTGATATATAATTTATAACAAAATCTTAAATGCGTTGTGGAGTATATTATCTCCCCCAAGTGAAAAGCGTTTGAAAACAGTTTAAAGAGGGGAAAGTGAAACTCACTGTTTGCGAAGAATTTTCCAAATTAAATCACCAAGATGCGCGTCACCAAAAAACTCTCTCTAGTGTTCTAAAACAATAAAGAGATTTTTCTAAGTGTCGGAATATTATCGAGTCTCTAGACCCGGCACATAATACCTATGCTCATAACATGTTTCGTGTTTCGTTTGTGAATCGTGTGTGACTTTAACAAGTGTTTTTGTGACACATTACATGTGTATGCAATCATGTACGTGTCATGTAATCATAAAGTACATCACTATCAATTATTCCCCGTAAGGGCATTTTGGTCAACAAATAACAATTAACTAGCCATTATTCCCCATGAGGGCAATTTGGTCAAATCATGGCAATCAATTAGCAATTATTCCCCGCAAGGGTATTTTGGTCAAAACAAAACAATTATATAGCAAGTATCATGTTTCATGCATTTTTACACAACTCAGCAGCTAGTTTCACCGAGACAGAAATCCTACTAGAAAGATTGTACTATTTCACCAATCATAGCATCTCAATTAATTTACCAAAAATCATCAAAGAAGCACATATGTCTTAGGTTTCCAGAACATATTTAATTATATTTTTATTCCACATAGTTTTCTCACAATCATCAAATCATTACAGCAACTCATAACAGTCAAATTCATGCGCAACAGAATGTTATTTGCAATTCCTGTTAAACGAAAAATCCAATAAATGCAAGACCACTTGGGTTAGGTTCCTAACTCAATAAGTCAACTTCCAGAAGTAGAACCAACCCAATTGGTCTCGTAGTTCATGAGATATAACATTTACAACACAACCTAACAGCAGGTCTAACAGCTCAGCTTTGCACAATGTTTTTGTAAAATCATAAGAGTTAAC
Source organism: Bidens hawaiensis (assembly GCF_021521415.1). Taxonomy (NCBI): domain Eukaryota; kingdom Viridiplantae; phylum Streptophyta; class Magnoliopsida; order Asterales; family Asteraceae; genus Bidens; species Bidens hawaiensis. The sequence goes on along the minus strand of NW_027502623.1, from coordinate 38,542 downwards.
CTTTACTTGTCCAAAAATTACAAATTTATACCCTATAGAAACTAGACTCAACCTAGTTTACAATAGTACCAATAACCTCAACCAATTTTTATCTTTACACTTCGTTACAGTCACTTAAACATCAATAACACATTCTGTCCAGAAACTGTTTGTATCCAAACTCAACATATTAACAATCTATGAACTATCATGCATTCATATAACCCTCTAGACTCCATAGACACCATCCATGCACATCAATTACACATTACATACAAGATTAGGGTTTTTGTTTGAACTCAAATCAAAGACACAACAATCAACATGTTACAATATCAATTCTACTTATCAAATCATTACTCAATCAACAACAATCATATTGATTACATGTATACATGAAATCGGCTGCTAGGGTTTTTATTAACCCAACAAACATCAAAATCAAGTAGTAAAGATGTATAGGATGATCAATTATACCTTCCTAGCACCTAGTTCTTCAATCACGAGCTTGATTTCTTGATGTATGTGTGTGTGAGAGTCGACGGCAGCCAAGGGTTTGGGGTGGGAGAGTTCCGATCAGGGGTTGGGATTAATAATAATAATAGTTAGGGTTTACTTGTTAATGATCTATTTATAAACACACAAGTTACACTCAAGTCCCTCTACTTTCAATTGTTGTTTTTCTAACTTAACTAACTAGTTTACATCTTGAGTTAATGTTCATAACCATGTAATCACGTCACACATAAGTCTAACACATAATTATCACATAATTACTGTTTTGACGTTTTTCGTTTATTCATCAATCGTTTGCGTCAACTCGTTTGCGTTTCGGTGCAAATCCCGAAAGACTACACATGTAGTAAGTGTTAAGCGTCATTTAAACCCTAGTTTAAATGTAATGAAGTGTGCGTTATAGATTTAGTGATCTTAAGTTTGAATTGACGGAGTTGAGTTAACGGAGTTAACCTGAAATTGACGATTGTCACATCATTCCCATGTTAAAGAATTTTCGTCCCGAAAATTTGAGTCAAGTCGTGATGAGTGTCTGAAAAAGTAAGAAAAATTTTCAGTTTGTCATATCATCCCCTGGTAGAAAGAAATTTCGTCCTGAAATTTAATTCATACCTCCGGTGATGTCTGACGGTTTGCCGGGTTTCGCGGTTTTCTGTGTTTGGTTAGCTCTTCAAAAAGGTGAGGATACTTTTTCATCTTTTGATCCTCGCGTTCCCACGTGAACTCTGGTCCACGTCTCGAGTTCCATCGAACCCTAACGATTGGAATCTTGCTGTGCTTGAGTGTTTTGGTTTCCCAATCCAAAACTTCGACTGGTTCTTCAATGAAGCGTAGCTGTTCATCAACTTGCAGTTCCTCCAAATGGACTACTTGGGTTTCATCAGACAGGCATTTCTTCAAATTGGACACGTGGAATACATTGTGTACGCCACTGAGTTCCGTTGGCAGGTCCAGTCGGTACGCCACCGGACCAATGCGCTCAGTTATCCGGTACGGACCAACATATCGTGGGTTGAGTTTGTTTCGCTTCCCAAAGAGAACCACACCTTTCCAAGGTGAGACTTTGAGTAACACTCGATCGTTCACTTGAAATTCGAGGGGTTTTCGGCGCTTGTCGGCGTAACTCTTTTGGCGATCTCGTGCTGCTGCCATGCGATTTCGGATTTGAACAATCTTTTCCGAAGTTTCGAGTACCAGTTCTGGACCGGTGATTTGGCTGTCACCCACCTCCGCCCAACAGAGTGGTGATCGACACTTACGTCCGTACAGCGCTTCAAACGGCGCTGCTTTAATACTTGCGTGGTAGCTGTTATTATACGAAAACTCTACCAAGGGTAAGTGGGGTTCCCAACTTTTTCCGAAATCCAATACGCAGGCACGCAACATATACTCCAGGGTCTGAATAGTTCGTTCACTTTGCCCATCCGTTTGAGGATGGTATGCTGTGCTCATATCAAGACGGGTGCCTAGTGCGCTTTGCAGCGACTTCCAAAAGTGCGAAGTGAAACGAGAATCTCGATCAGAAATGATTGAGACAGGCACTCCGTGTCAAGACACTACTTCCTTCATGTAGACGCGAGTCAGTCTTTCCATTTTGTCTGTTTCTTTAATTGCTAGGAAGTGTGCAGACTTAGTCAACCGGTCAACGATCACCCAGATGGTATCGCATCCCGTCGGTGTCTTTGGTAAACCCGTGATAAAATCCATTGAGATATGTTCCCATTTCCACATAGGGAGTTCCGGTTGTTGAAGTAGTCTAGATGGTTTCTGGTATTCTATCTTGACTCTGGCACAAGTCAAGCATTTGCTCACGTAGGTGGCAATGTCGGCTTTCATGTTCGGCCACCAGTAAAGTGCCTTTAAATCATGGTACATTTTATCTGAGCCAGGGTGGATAGAATATCGGGATTTGTGAGCTTCGTCCATCACTAGAGTTCTCAACTCTCCGTATCGTGGAACCCAAATCCGGTTCTCAAAATATCGGACCCCGTCCGACCTGGTTTCAAGTTGCTTGTTCATGCCCCGCATGAGTTCCGATGGAAGATTTTCATCTTTCAAAGCTTCAAGTTGCGCATCGCGAATCTGATCGGGCAAGTTGGCATGAATCGTGAGTTGCAATGCTCGCACTCGTCTGGGTTTATCTGTTTCTTTTCTGCTGAGGGCGTCGGCCACTACATTGGCCTTTCCAGGGTGGTACTTGATGGCACAATCGTAATCTTTGAGCAGCTCGACCCAACGGCGCTGTCGCATGTTCAGCTCCTACTGATCGTAGATATGTTGGAGACTCTTGTGGTCGGTGTAAATGGTAAACCTGGTACCGTACAAGTAACGCCTCCATATCTTAAGAGCAAACACCACAGCTCCAAGTTCCAAATCATGGGTCGTGTAGTTCTTCTCGTGAATCCGTAGTTGTCGGGAGGCGTAGGCTATAACCTTCTCGAGTTGCATCAGCACACAACCAAGACCTTGTATAGATGCGTCACAGTGTACCTCAAAATTTTCCGTTCCCTCGGGGAGGGCTAGAATAGGGGCGCTACAAAGTTTGGTTTTCAACAGTTGTAAAGCGGATTCTTGCGCGTCACCCCAGTTGTACTTTGTGCCTTTGTGAGTCAAAGCGGTGAGGGGCTGAGCAATCTTTGAAAATCCCTCGATGAAACGCCGGTAGTAGCCGGCCAGTCCCAGGAATTGCCGCACCTCAGTCGGAGTCTTAGGTGCTTCCCAGTTTTTGATGGCCTCTACCTTACCGGGATCGACATGGATACCATTCTCTTTGATCACATGTCCTAAAAAGTGAACCTCGCGAAGCCAAAATTCACATTTCGAGAGTTTAGCATACAGTTGTTCCTTCTTCAGCACTTCCAGAATTACCCTTAAGTGCTCTTCGTGGTCAGCTTCGTTCTTGGAGTAGACGAGAATATCGTCAATGAACACAATCACAAACTTGTCAAGGTACGCCTTGCATACTCGATTCATGAGATCCATAAATACAGCTGGTGCGTTGGTTAGGCCAAAAGGCATAACCGAAAACTCGTAGTGACCATACCGTGTTCTGAAAGCCGTCTTTGAAATATCTTCCTTGCGCACTCTCAGTTGGTGGTAACCGGATCGCAGATCGATCTTCGTAGTAACTCGATCCTTGAAGCTGGTCAAACAAATCATCAATTCGGGGTAAAGGATAACGGTTCTTGACCGTCACCTTGTTCAACTCCCGGTAGTCGATGCACATGCGGAAAGTCCCGTCCTTCATTCGGACAAACAAGACAGGGGCTCCCCACGGCGATGAGCTAGGTCGGATAAAACCCTTATCCAACAAATCTTGCAGCTGAGTGGACAACTCCTAAAGTTCCGCCGGTGCGAGCCGATACGGGGCTCGTGCTATGGGTGCTGCACCGGGTGTCAACTCGATTTGGAACTCGACTTGTCGTACAGGAGGGAGTCCGGGAAAATCCTCCGGGAAAACTTCCGGGAAGTCTCGCACAACAGGTATATCTCCAATTCGTTTCTCCTCCGCGGGTTTCTCAATGATCTACGCCAAAACTGCCGGATGACCCTTTCGTAGGTACTTCTGCGCCTTCATAAGGGAAATGACGCTGGTGGTCATGCCGCTTCTCTCACCTCGGACCGAAATGATCTCGCCGGAAGGGGTAGAAATGTGAACTATCTTGTCGTGACATATAATCTCCGCTCGATTCTCGGATAACCAGTCCATGCCGACAACGACATCGAAACTACTAAGCGTAAAAGGAATAAGGTCGATGTCAAAGACATGACCTGACAGTTTTAACTTGCATCCCGCAAGTACATGAGTCGTTACTATAGTCTTACCGTCAGCTAATTCAACAGGAAACTTAGCATCTAACGGAGTTGGAGTTAAGTCTAAGAGTTGACTAAAGGCTTTCGACACAAAACTCCTATCAGCTCCAGTGTCAAACAATACAGAAGCAAAACAATCGTTTACAGGGAACTTACCAGTCACCACGTGCGGATCATTGCGGGCTTGACCCGACCCAATTACAAACGCTTTTCCATTGCCATTGCTTCCACCATTACTGCCACTTCCATTACCCCCATTGTTGTCGTTCTGTTTCAGCTTGGGACAATCCTTCCTGAAGTGACCTTCCTGCCCACATTCGTAACATCCCTTCGTCGTCATAGGTGGTTTAGGAGCACCCTTTGCCGCAAGGTCTCCTCTACATTCTTTCGCTTGGTGACCCATCTTTCCGCATCTTTGACACTTGACGCGGTCACACTGGCCAACATGGTGATAGTTGCACCTATTGCACTTTGGATATCTCCCAGCATATCCGCTCGAAACCTGCCCGCTACCGTTGTTGTTGTTGTTGTGACTCTGAGTGTTAAAGCTCCGAGCGAATTCGGGCTTACGTTAGTGCTGTTGCGGTGGGAGGTTCGAGGATGAAGATCTGGCGTTGTCAAACTTCCTCTTTCCGCTGCTCGGGTTGTTGTTGCTGTTGTTGTCGTTACTCGGGTTGTCACGGGCCTTAGTGGTCGAACCCCTAGGTGGTAACGCACCTTGGGTCACAGCCTGATCCGTCAGTTTGTGAGCTAAACGAATCACTTGTTGAATCGTGGCTGGTCTGGAAGACGTCACCATGCCCTGAATATGCGGTGCTAACCCATCAATGTACATTTCGATCCTCTTGCTCGGCGGATCCACCATCCACGGACACATCACAGCCAACTCGTGCGAACGGGTAGTGTAGGCTTCAATTTCCGAGCCCACCATCTTCAGTGACCAGAACTCTGACTCTAACTTCGAAATCTCTTCTCTCGGACAGTACTCCTCTCGCATCATATTTTTGAACTCCTCCCAGTTCATAGCATTAGCCAGTTCCAGTCCAAGGATCTGCACGTTCGAATTCCACCAAGTGAGGGCAGAATCCTCAAGTGTTCCAGCAGCGAATTTGACCCTACTGGCAGGGGGACAATTGCACATCTCAAATGCCGACTCGGCCTTCTCAGCCCAACGCAGGAAGCCTATAGCTCCCTCAGTGCCCTTAAACGTACTGGGCTTGCAGTCAAGGTAGTTCTTGAAGGTACACGTTCCACTTGGACCTCCAACTTGATTCTGAACGTGTGCGGCTAAAGCGGCCGCTGCATGGTCGTTCAGCAGAGTTTGGAGTTCAGCTGCAGTCAAGCTGATGTTACCACGTCCACGTCCAGCGTTTCTTCCAGCCATTTCCTAGAATCACAATATAAAGTGTTAAACATGAATTTTTCTTTCATATACAACACACCATACATGTAATAAAAAGATAGGTAAGAAAGAAATAAGGAACAACATCACATCACAACCACATATTAATCTAAATAAAAATTCATGATTAAAACCATTGTATTCGCTACAAAGTATTTCCAATCAATCCTTAAAATCATAGAAAAATAATAGTTCGGATGGAGACAACCCCTCCATCTAAGTGTCATCATCACTAGATGTCATCGTCTGAGGACACCTCTGAGTGTGCCTCTTCCTCAGCCGGTTCTTCTTCGGGTTCCTCCTCGGGATCTTCCTCGGGATCCTCCTCAGGCTCCTCTTCGGGGTCTTCTTCAGGTTCCACTTCAGGTTCTGCCTCAGGCTTGGCCTCAGGCTCTGCCTTAGGTTCGGCTGCGTTCTGAGCAAGTTGCATTTGTAAGACATCGCAACGCTCTAGAGCTATCTCGGTTCAGGTACTTGCTTCTTGGAGTTGCTCTTGCAAGTCTATCATCTCAGCTTGCATCTTCATCATAATCTTCATCTATTGATCACTAGCCTCTTGCATTTCCTTCATTGCCGCTGCCATGCGGGCAATCTCCTCCTTAGTCTCGATTCCGTCCTTCAACAGTCCGGAAATGTTGGCTCTAGTATAGCGCATGTAACCCACATCACGTTCCAAGCATGAAACAACAGCTGCGAGAACTCGCTCTAGCGGTTCGGTTATGGGTGGTAGGGTGTTGGGATAAGCAGGGTGGTTCGGGTGAGGTAACGGGGGAACTTGTTCGCGATAGACCATACGTCTGATCATGTTAGGGTACCAATCCCAGCTAACGTCGTTTTCGTATATGCCTCCGGATAGGCGGTACCTCTTCGGTGCAGGAGTTTCGAGTTCCGAGAATACTCGGGGAGGCGGTGCGGTGGGTAACTGCGGTTCCTTCCCGTGAGCATGCGTCATCGAATCGGATGATGATGAGGGTGGCGTCGACATTCCTACAGGTAAGCCGTGTATGCGCGCGCGTATGAGTGAAAGAGGTAAAGAGATAAGATTTCAAGACTACACAAACTTATGCAGTGCGTATCATTATAACTAATGGGTCGTCGCGGTTATAGTCTAGTATGCATGCAGCTTCTAATTCGCTATAACCAATGGCTCTGATACCAATCTGTCACACCCTCAAAATCCACTAAGGGAGTTTTACCGTCAGAGGGTGTGAACTAACAGGATCGGAATCATTAGTTATAATCAAACCATAAAAACGTTTGAATGAAAATAAGTGCGGAAGCGTAAAACCATAGAAACAATGTTACGTCACGGAGGACGATTTAAAACCAATGATAACAGTTAAAAGTAAGTTTGCATAGTTAAAAGTTTATCAAGCAATGCATGTTCCTAAACCGCGTGCCCGCCTCGGCTACCTGAGAATAACATACTAAAAGTGTCAACACAAGGTTGGTGAGTTCACAAGTTTAAATAAAAATAAAGCGTTCAGCGTTGTGCGTTACAGCGTTACAACGTTTTGCGTTACCGCGTTTTGCGTTACAGCGTTACAGCGTTTTGCGTTACCAGATAGTGTTATGTCAATTATATATCGATAGGTAGCTAGTCTATACAACAAGTATTACTAAGTGTTCGACACCGAAGCTGACTCGTTTAATTAGTGCCTTGTCACCAGGTCCTCCAGACCATGGTACGTGTTAGCCAAAATTACACCCGCTCGACCTCCAGTCGAGTTTAGCGTTGGGTGGGGTTTGTCAAACCCAGTAGTACTACTCAACAGTGACTCGCTATTCAAAATATTAACCGGTTCGATGTGTAGGACTTCAAATGTTTCGTTTGCCACTTAGCCTTTACAAGTGATATATAATTTATAACAAAATCTTAAATGCGTTGTGGAGTATGTTATCTCCCCCAAGTGAAAAGCGTTTGAAAACAGTTTAAAGAGGGGAAAGTGAAACTCACTGTTTGCGAAGAATTTCCCAAATTAAATCACCAAGATGCGCGTCACCAAAAAACTCTCTCTAGCGTTCTAAAACAATAAAGAGATTTTTCTAAGTGTCGGAATATTATCGAGTCTCTAGACCCGGCACATAATACCTATGCTTATAACATGTTTCGTGTTTCGTTTGTGAATTGTGTGTGACTTTAACAAGTGTTTTTGTGACACATTACATGTGTATGCAATCATGTACGTGTCATGTATTCATAAAGTACATCACTATCAATTATTCCCCGTAAGGGCATTTTGGTCAACAAATAACAATTAACTAGCCATTATTCCCCATGAGGGCAATTTGGTCAAATCATGGCAATCAATTAGCAATTATTCCCCGCAAGGGTATTTTGGTCAAAACAAAACAATTATATAGCAAGTATCATGTTTCATGCATTTTTACACAACTCAGCAGCTAGTTTCACCGAGACAGAATTCCTACTAGAAAGATTGTACTATTTCACTGATCATAGCATCTCAATTAATTTACCAAAAATCATCAAAGAAGCACATATGTCTTAGGTTTCCAGAACATATTTAATTATATTTTTATTCCACATAGTTTTCTCACAATCATCAAATCATTACAGCAACTCATAACAGTCAAATTCATGCGCAATAGAATGTTATTTGCAATTCCCGTTAAACGAAAAATCCAATAAATGCAAGACTACTTGGGTTAGGTTCCTAACTCAATAAGTCAACTTCCAGAAGTGGAACCAACCCAATTGGTCTCGTAGTTCATGAGATATAACATTTACAACACAACCTAACAGCAGGTCTAACAGCTCAGCTTTGCACAATGTTTTTGTAAAATCATAAGAGTTAACCTTTACTTGTCCAAAAATTACAAATTTATACCCTATAGAAACTAGACTCAACCTAGTTTACTGTAGTACCAATAACCTCAACCAATTTTTATCTTTACACTTCGTTACAGTCACTTAAACATCAATAACACATTCTGTCCAGAAACTGTTTGTATCCAAACTCAACATATTAACAATCTATGAACTATCATGCATTCATATAACCCTCTAGACTCCATAGACACCATCCATGCACATCAATTACACATTACATACAAGATTAGGGTTTTTGTTTGAACTCAAATCAAAGACACAACAATCAACATGTTACAATATCAATTCTACTTATCAAATCATTACTCAATCAACAACAATCATATTGATTACATGTATACATGAAATCGGCTGCTAGGGTTTGTTATTAACCCAACAAACATCAAAATCAAGTAGTAAAGATGTATAGGATGATCAATTATACCTTCCTAGCACCTAGTTCTTCAATCACGAGCTTGATTTCTTGATGTATGTGTGTGTGAGAGTCGACGGCAGCCAAGGGTTTGGGGTGGGAGAGTTCCGATCGGGGTTTGGGATTAATAATAATAATAGTTAGGGTTTACTTGTTAATGATCTATTTATAAACACACAAGTTACACTCAAGTCCTTCTACTTTCAATTGTTGTTTTTCTAACTTAACTAACTAGTTTACATCTTGAGTTAATGTTCATAACCATGTTATCACGTAACACATAATTATCACATAATTACTGTTTTGACGTTTTTCGTTTATTCATCAATCGTTTGCGTCAACTCGTTTGCGTTTCGGTGCAAATCCCGAAAGACTACACATGTAGTAAGTGTTAAGCGTCATTTAAACCCTAGTTTAAATGTAATGAAGTGTGCGTTATAGATTTAGTGATCTTAAGTTTGAATTGACGGAGTTGAGTTAACGGAGTTAACCTGAAATTGACGATTGTCACACGTACAAAATATATTTTTTGTCAACAAGAGGTTGAGTGAGAAAATCACCAGTTTTGACACTAACAATAATAATATAAGAAAACCGTAAAAACTGTTATTCGTGAGTATAAACAATCAAACCATAGCATGTAAATATAGCAAACAAATAATAATGTGTGGGTTATGCGAATTGGGCATTGGTTACTATGATAGAATAATTGAATTGTCGGTGAAACCATTCTTATGCGATCGGACGCCGGCCACTACGACATGATGTGATTATAATGATAAATGATGGACCCTCGAATGCGATAAATAAACACATAAACATATTAACAAATAGCAAATATTCATTCAATTGATACACAACACAAATATTAACAGTTTGAATTTAATAGTATGATATAGTATGTAAACGATTAATAGTAGGTACACAAAAGTCCACAAAACGTTTGAAAACAAGTAAAATAGGGGAGTGATCACTCACCTTAACGGATGAACAAAAGACAAATGGATGATGAGAAAGTTAAACCCTTTGGGATATACCGTCAAGGATTCCTCGTTAAATAATGATAATATAAGATATTATAAAATGGATTTTAGGGTTTTGATGTGATTCGAATTATGTATGTGATTAGAATATTATTGATCGAACGATTGCTTTATACGGTTATTGTATTGCAAAAATCAATGTTATTGTTTATCATTTAATTATAAGAATCATTATTTTTATTTATTTATAAAATCACCTTTATACTTGATATAATATAAATATAATTAAAGTTATAAATGTGACAACCCCAAATATATGGCTAATTTTTTTTTACTTATCATTAGATACCGAACATAGTGTTGGTCGAAGTGAACCGTATGTCGATAGGTTTGGCCCAAATAGAAAGAAAACGAATCAAAACTAGTTTAACTCAAACGAACCCGAGCCCGATAACTCAAAAATTTTAAGAAACATTCCAACAACTCTTTAATCTTACCGGGTGTCCAAAATAAATAACTCAACCGCCTAACACTTCTCAAATCAACATTCGAACACCGAACCAAAAACTGAAACATGAGATTTGAGACACATTATAGTTCTAAAATTACAATGACCACTGTCTTTATAATAATAAAAATTCTTCTACTAATTATAAAAATAACAAAAGACATTATATCCCAAAAATCCAAAACAAATCTCTGCAGCCCAATTTACCAGTTCACATTTCAGCAATTCCTTTCTCCAATCAGCTTTGTTGCATGTGCTCAATACCCAAGAAATCCTCTGCCCTCAAATCTCCATCCTAGCTTTTAAATCAATCTCTATCTTCACTTCCTGCAACACCTCAACCCTTTGTTCTCTCTCTGAATCAACCAAGAAATACCAAGGAATCTGCTGCCCAAACTCACCCTTTGTTTGTGGATTCTGCCAGAGAAAAAGAAATCCGCCCTAACCTCTATTTGTCTCTCGTTACTGCTCGTGGAACCAGCCCAAAATCAAGGACACAACCTGCTCGTAAAATCCCTGGTGTGCACCAGGAATCACAACCTATACTCGTTTTGTTCGTATATGATTCTAAGCTTTGGCTCCGTGTTAAACCCGCATGTTAAACCGTGAACGTATAAGTAAATAACTTCGCTTAAAATTTTCTAAACATTGTTAATAAGCATATTAATAAATCTGATTTAGAGCAATAGTAAATTAACTTTCTGAATAAACTAGAATTTATAAACAAAAACTTTGTTTAAACTAACAATCGGGCCAAGAAACCGAACCTTAAAATTTCGTTTACATAATAACCGGAATCTACAGAACTTGTAACTGGTCTGGAACCTTAAAAATCACATATCATGCAGCCCCAAAACCGTGGCCAAAGTAATGACCATTCGATAACTCGTTTAAGGGTGAACTAGTTCGTAAATCGAACAAATATGCGGCTTGTTAACTTCTGGGCTGATATAATAAGTTCCAAAAGTTAAAGCATCTTATTTTACTCCTTAAACCTGAAAAAAGAAAGAACCAAACCCCTAAAACTAATAATAAGCAATGCGTTAAAAACCTTTCAATCAAGCATTCAGTAACTCTTTTAAAAGACATACTAGTTTGTAAACCGCACCGACAAGCTACCATTTTAACATCTGAATGTTAACATAATTTCCAGAAGTTTAAAACAGTTAAAAATAAGCCCAGTACGCTGCACAAGACCAGCCCCGAAAATTAACAACAACCGTATATTAAAATCCTTTTAAAACCCGCATTTTGTAACTCGTTTAACTAAGAAATAAGCCCGTAAACCTAAATAAAAATATGAGATTATTGTACAGCTCTAAAAATGATATTTTGAAAGATAATAAGCTGACCCGAAACTGCTTTCGCGAAACCCCACCTTAAAAACAGAACTAGAAGCTAAACGGGCCGCAATTGGGTCTTTTAGCATTAATGCAGCAACGTATCTGTTTTTAAAACCCAAGGAATACAAGAACAACTTATTTTTATGTATTATAACTGGTCTTAAGTGGTTTGATGACCAAAAGTGGGTTTTCGTTTAAAAAGGGTATTTTTGGAACAAAAAATCAAGTTACACCGTAACTTTCGAAAAATATAAAACCGAAACTTTAAAACAGAAGATTATAAATTTTAAAAGGCAAGTATAAGCTATGAAATGTTTAACGGAAATTGTATTTACAAAACGGCCCGTTTACAAACTTTAAAGTGTTGTTTCGTTTAAGACTAAAACGCTTCAAAAAGGTAAGATTCACATTTTTTCCAGAAAATTATGTTTAAAATTTTTTAATGTAAATGTATAAAACATTTTATGGAAAAACAACACCTCTTTGGTCAAGATTTGACATTTAACTGTTAGTTGCGGCGAACCGACATAAACCGAACGGGCAGATTTAAAAATACAAAGATATGAACATTCTAAAATTTTACAGTAACTATAATTTAATAAAGTCATAATTTTAGTGTCTACTCATTTTCCAAAAATTAACTATGTGTTTAACTCGATCTTTGCCAAACCAAGCGTTAATCGAATCGTATAAGGGTTAAAAATGCACAAAACCGAAGTTGCTGAAATAACAGGCCTGGAAATAATATGTTTTTATGTACCTTATGTTTCTGGAAAATTTGGAGATTTAATTACAAGAGAACTTGTTTATTTAAACTATATTTTCAAGACTTACCGCTAAAACCGACAACACCGGTGACAACCGGCATTGTTAACTTTTGAAAACCCGAGGCCAGATGTTTACAACCCAAAATGATTATGTTACTGATATGAATAAGTAATATAGTTATATGGTCGTACAATAACCCGCAACCGACCATAAAGCCCAAACTTGCTAAATATAGAAACTTTACTAAAACCCGGTCAAGTAAAACGAGATAACTGACATATTTAGATGTTAAACTTGTGACATTCGTCAAAATCGGGTCCCATTTTACTCGTTTGTATTCGTTTATGATCCGTTTATCATGTAAACTAACCCGTTTTGTAAAACGAAACTTATGATATAATCAAAATGATGGTTTTTATGTTAAAATATTGTTTTACACTTGTCGGGTCTGGAAAAATCCTTTCCGGGCCTTCAAACGCGTTAAAATCACTTAAAACGAACTTCGGGAACCAAAACTATCATTTGTGAAACATTTGATAAATCCTTCAGCCCACCCATTGCGCGATGGGTTAGACCCACTGGGGTCTCGTACCGCGAAGGGGGACCAGACAGACCTGCACATCATGTTTCCTTGTTGGTTTCATTGTCCAAAAAATCCGAGTTTTAACCACCAAATCACTTGTTTAACCAATCTAAGCTCATCCTATAAATACAAGGCCCTCTCCAACATTAATCTCTAGCAATTATGCTAACTTCCTTACACATTCTTACATTACACATAAAATTAACCGTATGCTTTACCTTTACTCAGCTTGCTTGAGCGACACATGGCTTTCTTGAACTGACATCTTCTTTGTTTCTTTCTTATGCCCCATTCTCTGTTCATGTCTAAGCATGTAGGACGCATAATTCTCTCAAATTTATGCTCTGATACAAAATTGTAATGCCCCGCTCCCGATGCCCTACATTGATGTTGGATTTACTCATAAACACAGTTCTAAATATCAGAGTTAACTAAAACTTTCGCGGAATAAATAAAACTTCAACATTCATTACAAAAGATTCATAGCTTATCTTTAAAACATAACTTAAAACATGTCTTTTAGTTCAAACATTAACAACCGAGCCTTCAGATGCCAGCTTCTTTATTCATCTGTCATGTGCCCCCCTTCAAGCCAGCTGTCTCATTCTACACACATGCGTGCATACTAAAAGTCAGCTACGCTGAGTAAGTTCTAGTTAATCAGACAACATACAATACATTCACATATTTATATATACGTATCCGTAAATACATATTACATACTTATCCTGTTATCTTTCTTTCATTCGTACATACATAATTTCTTTCTGTCATTTATACTTTCATACATTCATAATACATACACAACTATCTTTACCATCTTAGATATTTTTAGAGTTTGGTCCCTTCTGTCTCTATCTCAGATATTATCAGGGTCTGGTCCCTTCCTTCTATATCTCAGATATTATTAGGGCCTGGTCCCTTCCTTCTCTATCTTAGATATTATTAGGGTATGGTCCTTTCCTTCTCTATCTCAAATATTATTAGGGTCTGGTCCCTTCCTTCTCTATCTAATCAACCATTCCTACACTTCTTCATACATACATTCTATTATATACGTTCATATATATTCTTTACTCATTCATACATCATTCATGAATCTTATATAAGACACACCTTTCCTGGCAATACGTGCAATATCCAAAGATCGTTTGCGTACCGGCAAGCATACATTCATAACATTCATACATACTATTAAATAAATCATTATAGCATACCTCTCGGTCTCACCAACTAACCCTCACAAATCTAAGAAGATTGAATAAATGCATCGGGAAAAATATTACTAAGGTACCTTAATGACGCATCTCCTCTCGGACTCAACAACACAAAACCCGCTTAAAATTAGTACTAGAAATTATAGGGATAAAGGGGTAATGTTGGTGCATAAATGTCAGTAGTTCATATGTCTAGTGTCTGTAATCGAGTCTGTAATATTGTTTATGTATTTGTTTGTTTAAAGCGAAGTTGTTGACAAGTTCGCTTAGGCGAACTTGTTAACCAAGCGAAGTTGTTAACAAGTTCGCCTAGGCGAACTTGTTGAACAAGCGAAGTTATGGACAACTTCGCCTGAGGCGAAGTTGTCGTGTATTTATATAGGTTACTGATTACTGTTTAGATAGTTGTTCGAGTTCGTGTAATTCAGTGAGTCAAGTGACGTGAGGTCGAGAGTCTGTAACTGTGATTATATCACGTGTTGAGTTATTAATATAACGTGTGTTTGTTCGTATCGTATTCGTGTGTTTGTGTGTTTGTGTTCTACGTCCGTAACGATCTACACAGGGATTCCGCACCTGTGTATATCGGGATATCTCGTGTGATCCGTCCAGGGAACCTACAGGTAACAATATTTAATCCAATCAAAGACACATATTTGCACGCAAAACTAAACCGGAAAAGACCAAAAATCGCTCTCGCGCAATTCTAACCTAACCGAATAAAGACGCGAGACAAACCGACTCCCTATTACCTCTCGGTCGCAAGGAAGGTGAACCTATTGAATTTTAATAATTAACTGCACACAAGATTCCTACGGCCGCGCTAACCACAAATAGATCAAAAACACCAAGTCTATGACCTAACCAAATAACCCTAACCAGACGATACAAAATCAATCAATCAAGGCAACAAGGAGAATCACATGCAAAAATTATATAAAAACAATATTTAACACATCAAAGATTAAATTATATAAAGCTTTCAATAATAATATGTCATGTAATTAATTAAAACCAAATAAACCGTCAAACAAAATCAATATTCATCTCAACCTAGGTAGCACAAAAGATTTAGCCAATAATCATAACCAACGAAAAATTAACAAATTCAAAGGTCATAAACATTATGTCAAGAAATATAGAAACACACATAAAAAAATGCAAACCTATTTGAAGAAAATAAAATCCCACCGACCAGTAATGCCTTTCTCCTTTTAATAATAATAAACACCAAAAATTATGTGGTTCTATTTTCTTTGCTGCTTACCCTCGTTCACCACACCAAAGCAATTGAGGTTTTATTTTTTTTCTTCTTTGTGCTTCCCACGTGGTTTAGTTTCCAACCACACAAAACTAATGCCTAACTCGTATCCTTAAACCAAACAATTGTGGTTCCCTCCTAGGAAACCAAAAAATCAACACACCTTTCTTTCTTGTGTTTTTCTTCTTTTTCCGATCGGCTCAACTAGGGGTCTTAGGGTTTTTTTTTATTTTGTTTTAATATATAATATCCATGTAAAGCTTTCTTTTAGCAGGCATGAGTCAGGTCTTGAGCTTGTTCTTGTTAACTTGATCATAAAAGCCTCTTTTATCTTCCAAAACCCGAACCTTTTCAGTTTTAAAACTCGTCACCTACTCAAAATAATAAACTTTGTAAGATCAAGTTAAAAACATTATTTATTATATAAATTAGTAATAAAAAGGTGATAAAATGGTACGGAAATATAAGTGGGTTTTGCAACAAATCAAACATCCCCACACTTAAGACTTTTTCTTCACTGAAAAAGAAATCTACACAGGATCATAACCAAGTGAAAAACAACAAACTCCCAGATTATTTATCATTATTAAAGCACAAGAAACAGCTCGACATATTGACCGCGATTGCTGATATTGTTGTCCACTTAAACCCAGCCACTAACCAATCAAGCCACCATTTTGCATTAAGCGTTTTAGGCCCAAAAATCAAGGCTACGCCTACCCCATCTCAGACAAAGAGAGCTAGAAAAACTAGAGTCGAAGCAAACTAGTTCGACAAATCACTATAAGCCAAGGACTCGTTGATGGCACTAATTAGATGCACTCGGTGAAATTTTGATGGATGAATGGTCATGTGGAGGTTATACGAGCTATTCTAAATATTATTGGACTTTGTCCTATAAATTCATAATTTGTTATTTATTGACTAAGAACATTCGAGCCCCAATAGTGTATCCTCAGAGTCACCATCCCCAAGATAACACGTAAACTCTAAGTCCCGTATAGTATGTGCATCTTTGGCCTCTTTTTCTAACTTTAAACAATGCTTCTTTGGCATTTTACAATACATAACTTTCTTCACAAGCATTTTGCTTTACTTGAACAACTTTGGATAATACAATATATAACAAACTTTCAAAACATACTTTTCTCTCTCTCTTTTTTTCCTTTTTTCTTTTCTTGTTTTTTCAATCTTTTATATCACCCTAAAATATATAACTATTTCTAAGCTCGTAAAAAGATGGACATGTGGTGTGTGCTGGTTTGAGTGCATTTAATTCTTACCATCTCAAAGTTTTCAGATTATGGTAATCCTCCCTAAGCATCGAAATTCGGTTTTACCGTTTTTAAATTATTATATATAAAAAAACATGCTAAAGAGGACTATCAAAGCTAGTTGGGCCTACTGACACATCCCAAATCAGATATGCAAACCATCCCTTTTTTTATTATATTATATTTTTCAAATGTTCCGAGAGTTCGTTAGCACATTGGTAATAATATCAATTCCTGCTTAACGTAGAAGAAAAACCATTTTCAAGGGACATTTTTCTTTAAAACTTTTGTTTTATTTTTTTATTTAAAACAATTTTTTTTTCAAGTTCAGTCGCCCAGCCACTTTCAGTTTTCGGGTGAATGGCTATCCCGTACATCTACAGGAAGAAAACGAGACCAAACATATACACGTATATGTCCCTCGAACTTGAGTAACCGACATATTTTTCAGCGAAAGAACTAAACAATTTTTATTTATTTATTTTTTTCATAATTTTTTTTAATTATTTTTTTTCTACAACTAAGTAAAATAAATTTTCATCCCCACACTTAGAACGAAATCGTCCTCGATGAGAACACGGAAAAGAAATAAAATAAAATTAAAACTTAAAATAGCAAAAAGTGAAACAAAGAACGGGTTACTCCCCTGGTTTATATGCAAATTCTTCATCAGCCATGTATGAATCGAACGACCGTATAGCATTTTATTCGCAGCTGCAACCTCGGGTGAACCAGTTCCAAAACGCCATCAGAGCTACCATGCACATAATGATACCTGCAATAACTCAAACTCGCTCGCATGTAGCGGCGTACAAAACAGAAAGCAAAAACATAAGAAATAAACATATTTTTGTGTTTTTGATTTTTTTATTTTTTGATTTTTTTTTGATTTTTTTGATATTTAATTTTTCTTTTTTAAATTTTTTTTATTTTGATTTTTTTTAACTAACAAAAATAAAATAAATAAAACAGATACTAAAGAAGATCATGGTACATACTCTACAACTCGGGCTGTTTCCCGAGTGATGCATCCGACACGTCTATGCCTCGGTGAATGAGTCAAGGTATAACACCTCGACTGTCTTATCAGCTACTGGCTCGCCTATGTAGTGCTTCAACCTCTGACCGTTCACCTTAAACTTCCCGCTTTCGTCTTCAATCTCAATTGTGCCATAAGGGAATACCTTAGTAATGGTGAACGGGCCTGACCATCGGGAATTCAGCTTTCCCGGAAATAACCGTAATCAGGAGTTATATAGCAAAACACGATCCCCACACTTGAACTTTTTATCACCTCTCAACTTCCTATCATGCAGCTCCTTTGTCTTCAACTTATAATTGTACGAGTGTGCATAGGCATGATCACGAAGTTCCTCTAACTCATGTATCTGATGGAAACGATCCTCGCCCGCGGATGAAAGATCAAGGTTAACAGTTTGAAGTGCCCATGAAGCACGATGCTCTAACTCAACAGGTAGATGACAGGCTTTCCCATAAATCATCCAAAACGGTGTGGAACCGGTCGGAGTTTTGTACGCTGTACGGAAAGCCCACAAAGCATCATCTAATTTGTCGGACCAATCCTTTCGGTTTAGCCCAACCGTCTTCTCAAGGATGTGTTTAATGCCCCGGTTACTCACCTCTACCTGTCCACTGGTCTGTGGGTGATAGGCAGTCGCAAGCCGATGGGTGACCCCATAGCGTTGCAACGCCTTCTCCATCTGCGCGTTGCAGAAGTGAGTACCTCGATCGCTGATCAAGGCTTTCGGAACACCAAAACGAGAGAAGAGATTTTTCAAAAATCGCACTACAACTCGGGCGTCGTTAGTGGGCAAGGCTCTGGCCTTGACCCACTTGGAGACGTAATCAACTGCCACGAGTATGTACTTGTTCCCTCTAGAAGACGGGAACGGGCCCATAAAATCAATACCCCAAATGTCAAAAACCTCGCAAACCTGAATAGCATTCTGGGGCATCTCATTTCGGGATGAGATGTTACCGACACGCTGGCATCGGTCACAGCTTACGAACGCATGAGCATCTTTGAAAATCGAAGGCAAATAGAAAATTGAATCGAAGACCTTCTTAGCAGTAAGAACAACACCATGGTGACCTCCTGTCGGTCCCTCATGACAGTGGCTCAAAATCCGCCACCCTTCTTCAACATCCACACATCTCCTCACAAGCTGATCAGCACCTATACAAAAAAGAAATGGATCGTCCCAAATGTAGAACTTTACGTCAGCAAAGAATTTCTTCTTTTGCTGGTGAGGCATCCTCCTAGGGAGGGAACCATCGACGAGGAAATTCGCGATATCGACAAACCACGGGTAGCTGTCATCCTGGGCTTTGACAAACATGAGATTCTCAATCGGGAAATGGTATTGTAGACGATTGTTTTGGACAGAACAAGATATGACCTAAACTTATCGAATGCAAAAACTACAGCTAACAACTCTTTCTCGGTGGTAGTGTAATTCTCCTGAGCATTGTTTAGGGTCCGGCTCACATAGTAGATCGGGTGGAAGTGCTTCTCCCTCCGTTGTCCAAGCACTGCTCCTACGGCATAGTCGCTCGCATCGCACATCAATTCGAATGGCAAAGACCAGTCGGGAGCAATCATGATCGGGGCATTAACGGGTTTGTCTTTTAGAAGATCAAACGCCTCGATACACTGTTCAGAGAAGACAAATGGAGCGTCTTTCTCTAGTAGCTTGGTCATCGGTCTTGCAATTTTCAAGAAATCTTAATGAACCGGCGATAGAAACCTGCATGACCTAAGAAGCTACGGATGGATCTTATAGATGTGGGCGGGGGAAGATTAGAAATGGTTTCAATTTTAGCTCGATCGACCTCGATCCCCGCACTCGAGATCCTATGTCCTAGAACAATGCCCTCGCGTACCATGAAGTGACACTTCTCCCAGTTGAGGACTAGGTTGGTGTCAACACAACGAGCCATCATCCTATCAAGGTTGGAGAGAAAATGATCGAAAGAATTCCCGAAGATAGAAAAATCGTCCATGAAAACCTCCATGGAATCCTCGATCATGTCGTGAAAGATCGCCACCATACATCGCTGGAAAGTAGCTGGAATGTTACAAAGTCCAAAGGGCATGCGTTTATAGGAAAACGTGCCGTAGGGGCAGGTGAATGTGGTTTTCTCCTGATCATCGGGAGAGATCGGGATTTGGAAATACCCGGAGAAACCGTACAGAAAGCAGTAGTACTGCTGACCCGCCAAACGCTCTAGCATCTGATCAATGAAGGGCAGAGGAAAGTGATCTTTCCTAGTGGCATCGTTCAGATTGCGGTAGTCGATGCAGACTCTCCAACCGGTCACGGTCCTAGTGGGAATAAGCTCGTTCCTTTCATTGGTGACAACAGTCATGCCACCCTTCTTGGGAACCACTTGGACCGGACTCACCCAGGCGCTATCAGAGATGGGAAAAATAATTCCCACATCAAGGAGTTTAATGATTTCTTTCATAACGACCTCTAGCATTTTCGGATTAAGCCTCCATTGAGGCTGAACGACAGATTTGAAATTAACCTCCATGAGGATTTTATGAGTGCAGAATGAGGGATTAATCCCTTTGATGTCGATAATCTTCCATGCTATCGCCTCCTTGTGCGCTTTCAGCACCTTCAACAACTTCACCTTCTCGACCTCCGTCAAGGAAGACGCGATGATGACGGGTAGCTTCCTCTCTTCGTCCAGAAATGCATACTCCAAATGATCAGGTAGATCCTTATGTTCTAATAAAGGAGGAGGGCTTTCAACGGAAGGTCGGTCTCTCGGATCGTCTTGCACGATCTCAACAGTTGACTCTGAATCTAGGGGTGGTGACACGGTGTCATCCATCAATGGTTGAGTGGTCATGGCAACCATCTCGACCTCTGAAATATCCCTATCTAGAATCTGTGGGTCCAAGGTAGGTCCTCCACATATGTCAGTGAAAAAATCCCGCACATGCGATACGATGGTGTCAACGAAATACCGGGAGTCGTCCGCCGACTTGGGGTGCTTGAGTGACTGTCTTACCTCGAAGGTGACGTTATCATCCCCAACTTTCAGAATCAATTTGCCCTCACGGACGTCGATCAACGCCTGTGCGGTGGCAAGGAATGTTCGGCCTAAAATAAGTGGGACACTATCATCCTCATTCATATCCAGAATGACAAAGTCCACCGGGAAGATGAACTTCTCGATACGAACAAGCATGTTCTCGACCACCCCTCGCGGGTATTTCACAGAACGATCAGCAAGTTGGATACTCATTCGGGTTGGCCTCGGTTCGCCAAGACCCAACTTACTGAACACAGAATACGGCATGAGATTGATGATGGCCCCAAGGTCGGCCAAAGCATGTCGAACCGTATCGTCGCCTAAGATGCAGGGAATTGTGAAACTCCCAGGATCGGCCATCTTTTTAGGCAACTTTCTCTGCGACACTGCAGAGCACCCAGCACACAACGGAATAGAATAGACCTCAGCTAGCTTTTCCTTATTGGAAATAATATCCTTGAGGAATTTAGCATATTTGGGCATCTGAGTGAGCGCCTCAAGGAAAGGTATGTTTAGGTGAAGCTGCTTGACAAGTTCAAGGAACTTGGAGTTTTGCTCCTCGTCTCTATCCGATCGGAGTCCCCAGCATAAGGCAATTTGGGTTTGTAGACTTTCAGAGGTGGGTTTGATGATGATGAAGGTATATCGGCCGGCTTCGTACTCGCTGGAATAGTTTGCTGGTGTGCCTCGGCCGGAGGAGGCTCCATCTGGATCTCCTCGTCCACCTGCTCCTCTTCATCAACCGCAGGTGTGACAACTCTCAAAGGTCCAGCCTCTCTTTCTCTTCTAGCACCGCTCCTAGTAGTCACCACTTTAGCGAAACCTCTCGGATTTTTTTCGGTATTACTCGGTAGTGAACCTGGTGCTCTCTCGGAACTGGCTGGCAATCTCTCCGACGTGACGCTTAAGATTAGCTAGAGACGTGGCTTGGTTCTTCAACATAGCATCGTGTTCCGCAAATTTCGCCTCATTCGTCACTCGGTTCCTCTCATCTCGCTTCAGCAGCTCAGCCATCATCTCCTCCAGTGAGGCTTTCTTCTCCTCTCTCCCTGCTTGTTCCGAACTCTCCTGACCTGAACTCCCCTGCCCGAATAGATTCTCTTGACGCTGGTTTTGGTATTGGGCTTGGTAACCACTGGCTTGTCCCCCTCGATAGTTATTCTGATTTCTCCAGCCAGTGTTCCCACCAAAGGCGGGGTTTTGATATCTCAAGGGGTTGTTGATGAAGCCAACTTCCTCTTGATTGCTACCCGGCTTAACAGGACAGTCAATGGTGTCGTGACCCCCTCGGCAAACCTCACACTTCGCGAAGCTCTTAATGGTAAGATCTCTAACGAGTTTGTTCAAAGCATCAATCTGCGCCTGCATACTAGTGTTCGAATCGATTTGAAGTACTCCTCTCGATGACGTGGACGAATTTATGCCCCCGTGCCCCTCGTAGCTCGCTGCTAGATCATCAAAAAGGACGACACACTCATCTGGATCTTTGTTCTTAAGGAGGTTCCCGTTAGCAGTCTGGTTCAACATCTCTCTCACGTGCTGAGTGGCTCCATTGTAGAATTTCTCGATAAGCATCCACTTATCTAAACCATGATGAGGACAACTAAGAAGGAGGTCCTTGAATCTTTCCCAAACTTCCCGGAAAGACTCGTCGGCCCTCATGCGGAAGGAACAAATCTCCTCACGGAGTCGAGCGGATTTAGATGGCGGAAAGAATTTGGTCATGAATTTATCTTGAAGGCCCGCCTAAGTGGTGATGGATCCTGCAGGTAGTGACTTCAGCCTTTTGTAGGCTTTTCCAGTGAGTGAGAAGGGAAAAAGACGGAGATAGATGGTTTCATCGTTCATGTTGCCAATATTGAAAGTTTCGCAGATTTGAACGAACATGTCGATGTGGTTTGAAGGATCTTCTCTCTAGCCCTTCGAATTGGAGTGCGGTTTTTATGAGTTGCATGACGTGGGCAAAAATGGACCAGTTGCCAGCGGCGGCACCTTTCGGTAAGGTAATGCTTGAATGAGGATGCGTTGTCGGCCTACCATAGTCAGCTACTACTCTCCTAGGCGGTTGGTCACCCATGTTCCTATCCCTAGAAGATGCGGAAGAAATAGAAGTAAAAGAAGAATCAGAATCTGTTGGTGAAACAGAACGCTCTCTCTCTCGGGCTGGACTTTCTCTGTGTCGTCAGACGTTTCAAGCTTCGGTGGTCCTTGTGAGCGGGTATGACGCAAACGACTATAAAGAAAAACTAAAATTAACTATGCTAAATTAAACTAAAAACAAATAAAAACAATTAAGCAAGTAAACATAAAACAGGTAAGTCCCCAAACTCGGGTCGTTCTCTAATCGCCTCAAACCGTGTCCCCGGCAACGGCGCCAAAAACTTGATGTGCGAAAATATATATATAAATAAAACACGAATCGCAACGAAGCTTTAAAAAACCAAACAACCTATCCTAGTTCACACAAACGGCAAGTGTACCGATCGCGTATAGCAAAGAAAAGGAAAGTCCGGATATCGAACTTGAAGACACGTGAGAACGGCTCAAATAATAGACCCTAATCCAAGTCCTACCCTAATAATATTTGTAATTGATTTTATTATTTTTTTATTTTATTTTAATTAATTTAAAACTAATTTACTTAACTTAACGAAACTAACAAGAAAACTTAACGGCACTAAACGAGGTTTTAACCAATGTGGAGAAACGACTACCTAGGCAAGAATCCTATTGACGGTTCAACGGCTAACGGAATTAACTAATCACACGACACCGGGATCTTAAAATAATCAACTAAGGCTCATTAAAGTTCGCTAGATTATCTCTCGGTCTTACCAACTACCCTCACAAATCTAAGAAGATTGAATAAATGCATCGGGAAAAATATTACTAAGGTACCCTAATGATGCATCTCCTCTCGGACTCAACGACACAAAACCCGCTTAAAATTGGTACTAGCAATTATAGGGATAAAGGGGTAACAATATTTAATCCAATCTAAGACACATATTTGCACGCAAAACTAAACCGGACAAGACCAAAAATTGCTCTCGCGCAATTCTAACCTAACCGATAAAGACGCGAGACAAACCGACTCCCTATTACCTCTCGGTCGCAAGGAAGGTGAACCTATTGAATTTTAATAATTAACTGCACACAAGATTCCTATGGCCGCGCTAATCACAAATAGATCAAAAACACCAAGTCTATGACCTAACCAAATAACCCTAACCAGACGATACAAAATCAATCAATCAAGGCAACAAGGAGAATCACATGCAAAAATTATATAAAAACAATATTTAACACATCAAAGATTAAATTATATAAAGCTTTCAATAATAATATGTCAAGTAATTAATTAAAACCAAATAAACCGTCAAACAAAATCAATATTCATCTCAACCTAGATAGCACAAAAGATTTGGCCAATAATCATAACCAATGAAAAATTAACAAATTCAAAGGTCATAAACATTATGTCAAGAAATATAGAAACACACATAAAAAAAAATGCAAACCTATTTGAAGAAAATAAAATCCCACCAACCAGTAATGCCTTTCTCCTTTTAATAATAATAAACACCAAAAATTATGTGGTTCTATTTTCTTTGCTGCTTACCCTCGTTCACCACACCAAAGCAATTGAGATTTATTTTGTTTTTCTTCTTTGTGCTTCCCACGTGGTTTAGTTTCCAACCACACAAAACTAATGCCTAACTTGTATCCTTAAACCAAACAATTGGTGTTCCCTCCTAGGAAACCAAAAAATCAACACACCTTTCTTTCTTGTTGTTTTTCTTCTTTTTCCGATCGGCTCAATTAGGGGTCTTAGGGTTTTTTTTATTTTGTTTTAATATATAATATCCATGTAAAGCTTTTCTCTAGCGGGTTTGAGTCGGGCCTTAAGCTTGTTCTTGTTAAGTTGATCATAAAAGCCTCTTTTATCTTCCAAAACCCGAACCTTTTCACTTTTAAAACTCGTCACCTACACAAAATAATAAACTTTGTAAGATCAAGTTAAAACGAGTTAAAAACATTATTTATTATATAAATTAGTAATAAAAAGGTGATAAAATGGTACGAAAATATAAGTGTGTTTTACAATACATCACGGACCCTAAAAATATCCGCGAACGTAGGGAACGGACCCTAATAATATCCGCGAATGCAGGGAACAGACCCTAATAATATCTGCGAATGATTTAGGACTAGGTATATATATGTATATGTGTATGTATAAAAGGAAAGAAGGAAGGTATGATAGTATGAACGTACGAAGGAAGCTAAAGAACTGTGTATGTATATGTACCTTCGGGTACGTATATATGAATGTGTATAGACGTATTGTATGTTACCTGATTAACTAGAACTCACTCAGCATAGCTGACTTTTAGTATGCACGCAGGTGAGTGGAATGAGGCAGCTCGCTTGATAAGGACACATGACATGGAATTGAAGATACTGGCATCTCAAGGAAGTGTTATGTTATCATAAAGACAATGTTTTATGTTTAAACTACTTTGAATGTTTACTATGATAAGATTTGAAAGCTATGTAATATATTCATGTTGAAGTTTTGTAATATTCCGCGAATGTTTTAATTGACTCTGATGATTAGAACTGTGTTAATGAGTAAATCCAACGTCCAATGTAGGGCACCGGTATCGGGGCATTACAGAAGACAACCAAATTCAGGGACGAGAAGAGACTATCTCCCGCTCGCGGTGGTCAGACACACGAAATACTTTAGCGTTGCGGAGGAGGATTTCAATAAGCCTTATCGACCCGCAGCTTTTGCGTAGAAGTCAAACTTTATTCCGCGGATCACTATAGCACCATTCACAGTGAATGTGAAGATTCGAACTAACTTAGGAAAATATAATGGCATGACTGATCCAAATGATCATTTGCTTAACTTTACCGTGGTCGGTGGAGTTAGTGGTTGTACTTTTCCGTACTAGTGTCTTATGTTTGCCCTCACTCTGACTAGGGTCGTCCGAGAATGGTTTGAAAAGCTGCCCGATGGTCAAATTCAAAGTTGGAATGACTTAGTGGTGAAGTTTTCACAATAGTTTAGCCAGTAGAAGAAGCATACACGAGACCTCGCGAAAATTTTGGACGTGATCAGACGTGATAGTGAATACATTGAGGATTTTACCACTCGTTCTAATGATGAGAGTTTGAATATTGGAGGCATTAGCGAAGACATGTTGCGGGGTGCCTTCCGAAAAAAGGTAAGCAATAATGATTTGATCCGATGTTTGACCGGAAGAGGCGGGATGCCTAAGACTTGCGATAAGATTATGTCAGCCGCGAAAGTCTTTGCGGAAACATAAAGAGTTTTGGTTTGTGATAGTCCTAAACAAATAGTAAAATTTGATTTCAAGAATGTCAGGTCAAACAGGCAAACACAGGGCTCTATTTGGTCTCGAATCCAGCCGCCCGCAGAAACTTCTAAGCAGCTATATGCAAAATTATTAATCAGTAACAAAAACAAAGATCATAGTTGGGGACAAGATAATAGCAAGTGGACCCCATTGACAAAAACTCCACCAGAAATTCTAACAATGGAAAATATTGACTTTAAAATACCACAATTGATTGTGTGAAAAGCGCATCTGAATCCAAACAAAAAATGTTTATTTCATAATGATATAGGTCATCACCCTGATGACTATGTGAGCTTGAGGAATGAAATTGAGCAAGAAATAAAGTCCGGAAAGCTAGAACATTTGTTGAAAAATGTTAGACAGGGCCCTCGCAAACCACCCGCACAAGTGAATAATGGTTCGCCAAAAAAGCAAGTAAAGGATTTTAATGTCCATATGATCCAAGGAGGAAAACTCCAGGATATAAAACACAAGAAATTGAATGTGATGATTGGAAGAGTGAACCAGTAGTTTTTTCGAGGGTCAAAGGCGGCCCATGCATGAAGTATCCTTTGATTGGACATTACAGTTTAAAATACGCCTTATTTGAAACAGGAGGTACGTCCGATATCATGTATGAGAAGTGCTTTGAATAGCTTGATGAGGAAGATAAGGCGATGATGAAACCTATTCATGCGCCGGTAACTGGTTTTGGTTATGATGTTATGCACTCACTTGGTGTCATCTCTTTCCCAATTACTCTCAGTGATGGGATTCATTTAAGAACAGAAGATGTAGAGTTTTTGGTGCTTCACGCAAGATCAAAACACGATATAATTTTGGGTCGAGAAGTTATTGGAGATTTCAACACTAACCCTTCCACCACACATGGTGCGGTAGGAGTCCCAACACGCACAGGAATAGCAATCATTCGAATGAGCAAACATTGTTTCACCACAGAGAGTTCAAAGCCAAGTAAAATACCAAAGTTTGTCAAACGCACTGAGCCTGAAAAATGGGCGATGAACCCAAAGTTTCCTAAACAAATAGTAACAATTGGACCCAGTGTTTCGGATATATTGTGAGAACGTTTTTGAAACAATTACTCACCAAGAATGTCAATATTTTTTCCTGGCAACATGCAAATTTGACGGGGGTTCCAAGAGAGATTGCGGAACATAAGTTGCGGGTTACCCCAACCTTCACTCCCATTGTTCAGAACAAATGGAAGATGGATCTAGATCAAACGAAAGAAATGAATGAGCAAGTTCAAGAATTTTTACACGCACGGATTATTAGGGAAATACGATATCAAACTTGGGCTGCAAATCCAGTCATAGTTCCTAAGAGCAATGGGACTTAGCTGATGTGCATTAATTTTAAAGATTTGAACAAAGCTTGTCCTAAGGATTGTTATCCTTTGCCTGAGATAGATTTTAAGGTGGATGCGGTTGCACCATTTAAACTTAAATGTTTCCTTGATGCGTACAAAGGTTATCACCAGATCCGCATCTCGGCTGGGGATGAAGTTAAGAACACCTTTCGTACATATCAAGGAACATTTTATTATAAAATGATGCCATTCGGGTTGAAAAATATGGGTGCAATGTATCAGGGTTTGATGGATAACACATTTAAAGACAAGATTGGGCATACTTTGGAAGTTTATATGAACGATTTGGCAATTAAGAGTATTGAAGAAGATCAGATGTCCCATTCCAGACTTTGAAAATAATCAATATGAAGCTTAACCCCAACAAATGTTGCTTTTGTATGGAAGAGGGAAAATTCCTGGGTGTAATAGTTACAAGCGAGGGTTTCAAGGCCAACCTAGATAAAGTTCAGGCAAGCCTTCACCTTCCTCCATAACAGAAGTGCAAACGCTGATTGGTAGACTGGTTGCGTTGAACAGATTTTTAGAGAACCATGCATCTAAATCATATCCATTTGTTTCAACACTCTGCAACTGTTTGATAAAATCACACTTTAAATGGACTGCAGAAGCTGAGCAAGCATTTCTAGAAGTCAAAAAATGTTTAATGGAGTTGCTAACACTATCCGCACCACATGTTGGAGAACCATTGACCTTATATCTATTCGCATCAGATATAGCAGTTGGAGTAGTGTTGTTAACGGACAGAAAACTGTTCAGATACCAATTACCTATGTTAGCCGAACGCTGGCGGATGTTTAAACCCGGTACTCTATTTAGAGAAATTGGTACTGCCATTGGTTTATGCAACGCGACGTCTCCGCATATATATTTAGGGTCATCTAATTAACGTTTTAATTGGATACAAATTGAAGAGTGTGCTAAGCCGAAACGCTTTCTGGAAGATTAGCGAAGTGCGCATTGATTTGGGTGAATATACAATTGAATATAAACCAAGACCCGCAATCCAAGGACATATTTTGGGGGATTTCATCACCGAAGTCCCGCAAAGTGAAGAAAGAGAATGAATGAACAACAATCTCCAGTACCACCAGAGCAAGATCAGATTTGGTCCTTGTTAACGGATGGTGCATCTAGTGGAGATGGATCTGGTGCGGGTATAAGGTTGGTTAATCTAGAAGGACACGAGCTCACGTAAGCTATGAGGTAAAGATTTTAAGACTACCAATTACGTGGCTGGATATGAGGCATTCTTAGCGGGATTACGAATTGCTAAGAAACTTGGCGTACAATACCTTGAAGCACGTGTTGACTCAATGCTGATTGCAGGGCATATTAATGGATCGTACGGGGCCAAAAATGAAACTATGGTCTCATATTTGTCACAAGCCAAAGAACTTATTCTTCAATTTGCATCTTGTAAAGTAATACATATAAAGTGAAGTGAGAACAAACCTGCAGATGCTTTAAGAAATTTAGCACCAACAAGTTTTGATCACTTAGCCAAAGACGTGTGCATTGAAGTTCTTGACCGGCCATCAGTTCCACAACACCAAGTGTTAGTTATTCAAACATGAGTTGCATCGTGGATGAAACCACTGATAGCATATTTGTCTTCAGGAATGCTTCCTGATGAAAAAATGGCGGCTCAAAAAATTTGCCACAAAGCTTTAGACTATCAGCTTCAGGATGGTATCCTTTACCGCCGATCTTTTAGGGCCACTTCTCAGACGTTTTGACGCAGAAGACACTAATTACTTAATTTGAGAAGTGCATGAAGGCATATGTGGTTTGCATGCGAGACCAAGGGTGGTAGTTGCCAAACTAATTAATGCGGGGTATTATTGGCCTAAAATGCATGTGGACACAGTTCATGAAATTTGCAAATGTGATTCGTGTCAAAGAAATGCACCAAACACTTTGGATCCTAAAAATGAGTGCGTATCAGTATTATCTGCTTGGCCATTTCAAATATGGGCGATTGATATTATGGGCCCGTTCCCAGAAGCTCTAAGGCGCGTAAAGTTCTTAATAGTGGCAATTGATTACTTTAATAAATGGATCTAGGCCAAGCCAGTAGCATCCATCACGGCGGAAAGCATGAAACAATTCATATGGGAAGTTATCATTTTGGCCTTCCACAACAACAGTTAGCGATAACGGAACTCAGTTTGCGGATGGTGGTTTGCAAGAATGATTAAAAGAACTCAAAGTTAATCAAGTGTATAGTTCAGTTGCTCACCCGCAAGCTAATGGTCAAGTGGAGAGAGCCAACAGAAGTATCAAAGATGAGATTAAACCAAGATTGGGTACCAAGCGTACTGGTTGGGTTGATGAGTTCCCACATGTGTTGTGGGCTTATAGAACTCAAATGAAAAAAAGTAACTCAGAAACACCATCCAGCCTTACATATGGAACTGAGGCTATGGTTCCCACGGAGATTGGGATCCCATCAGCAAGAGAGCTTTCTATTATCGACAATGATGTAGAACTTCGCCTCAACGTTGACTTACTGAAGGAAAGAAGTGAGTTGGCACTCATAAGAGAAAATAATTACACACGTCAACTCCAAAAATATTACGATACCCGGGTTAAGATATGCAAATTTCAGGCGGGAGATTTTGTATTCCGCAATAACGAAGCCTCTGGTGAAGAACTCTTAAGGAAACTAGCCCCAACTTGGGAAGTACCTTACAAAACGGAGGTTCTGAATAAAGGCGCGTACAAGTTAGAGAAGTTATATGGAACTTTAATTCCACACACTTGGAATGTGGCACAATTAAAGAAATGTTACATGTGATGAATTGAGTGTCATAGGAAATGGTCCGCGTGCCATATTTTGAATTTTCTTTCCTGTCTGCATACCGATGATTAAAGAGATATGTGTATCATGTTTCTTGATAATTAGTGTTGTAAAGA
This sequence comes from Bidens hawaiensis, assembly GCF_021521415.1. Lineage (NCBI taxonomy): Eukaryota > Viridiplantae > Streptophyta > Magnoliopsida > Asterales > Asteraceae > Bidens > Bidens hawaiensis. Next base: position 7,880 of record NW_027502623.1, on the reverse strand, counting down.
AGGCTTGCGTTCCATAAACCTCTATAAAAATTAGTTATCTTTTATATTTGTGGCCTGAGTGTCATAACATTTAATTGGTGTGAGTGCCATAATGACTTGAGTGTCATAAAGTTTAATTGGTACACGTGCCATAATGGCCTAAGTTTCATAACATTTAATTGGTGTGCGTACCATAATGGCATGCGTGTCATATATACATTTCTTGGGTCTGAGAACTCAGTGTTAGAAACATCTTGTTATATTATCAAAATAAAGGTTACATTACATCGCGTTTCTTACAAAAAGGGAAACATAGACAACCTATTCTATTCAAACGGTGTCATAACTCACTGTTTCTTGATAATTAGTGTTGTAAAGAAGGCTTGCGTGCCATCAACCTTTATAAAAATTAGTTATCTATTATATTTGTGACCTGAGTATCATAACATTTAATTGGTGTGAGTGCCATAATGACCTGAGTGTCATAAAGTTTAATTGGTATGCGTGCCATAATGTCCTAAGTGTCACAACATTTAATTGGTGTGCGTACCATAATGGCCAGCGTGTCATATATACATTTCTTGGGTCTGAGAACTCAGTGTTAGAAACATCTTGTTATATTATCAAAATAAAGGTTACATTACATCGCGTTTCTTACAAAAAAAGGAAGCGTAGACAACCTATTCTATTCAAGCGGTTGTTGAACTGCATCAGATCTCGCGGAGGTTTCCGGGATATCTTCTGTTGGGCCGTGGAAAAAGTCTTGTAGCAATTGAAAACCATTTTCCTTGGGTTCAAAATCAGCAAGGGCGTCTTGGATGGGGAATGATAAATCGTCAAACGCATGAAGCTTCTCATTGTATTCCGCTTCCATACCATGACTATGTAAGGCATGTTCCTCAAGGGGTCACTGGTTTTTTGACGAAGTCAATACCTTCCTCAAAACCAACTCTGCAGCCGACTTGAGAAAATGTATTGAGGAGTGTTTCCAGACAATCTCATAGCTCAGGATCAACCTTGATATGCTTAATAACCTACATGCAAAGGAGTAAATAACAACAAAGTAATCTAAAACTTCAAGGGAAATCTTAAAATACTTACCAACGATAAACCATGAGTCATAAGCCACTGCTTTTCTTCCTTGGTTTGTTTGGCCTTGTCCTTCAGCCCAGCGTAGCCCTCCGCAAGCTTAGTGTTACCATCTATAAGCTCATGGGCTCGCTTCTCCATCTTCTCTGCCTGAGTTTTTCGCAGCTTTGCCTCATCTTCAAAAGTTTTAATAAGTTCACCTTGAACAATGACTTGTCCTTCCAGCGCAGCTTTCGCCTCCAAATCCTTGACAAGATCAGCTTCTTTTTGGTGGGTTTCTTCTCGGGCAGCTGATGCATTATGGTTCTTGCATGCTGACTTCCACGCATTGGCCGATGCCATTTTCCGCTCTTTCTCTACCAACATAGCAGATCCGCATCTTTGAGCTTTCACTTGGAAGTGTTAGCTTTCAGGCGTTGGGCTTCTCTAACCTTGTTCTCTATATTTCCTTACGCCCCCCCCCCCATAGATATCCACTCCCGAAATATTTCTTAACTACTAGCCATGGTGTTCGCCAAGTTAAAATTGAAACAGTTGGCTAAGTCAAGACGTGCACGCCCGCGTTGGTAAGCACGTTCCGCAGGCGGAATACCATGCCTTAAAAAATTCAGCATAAGTATCCACATCTGTAAAACTTGCACCTTGAGATAAAGACCAGCGTGGAATATTAAGAAAGTCATCTTCCTCGGGATTGGGTCGTCCATAATAATCAGCATTAGAGGGTCGGTGAAATCTTCTCTTTAGCGGAGACTACGGTGTCTCCTTGAGGTGCATTTGAAGATGCTCCTTCACCCGCACGAGGGGCAAGAGTTGAATGAGAGAATTGTGGTGGAGATTGTAGGTTGTTCCGAAGTGCATCCTAAGCCTCTGGTTTATCAAAATGTTTCTCTGGAGACGTCCCTTTTGAAGATTTGACTTCATCAGGAATGATGGTCTTTGGAGGAGAAGAGGGAGGTTCTTGAATGTTCACTCCTTTTCCGGGATTTGCAGGACTTTCTGCCATCAACAAAAACAAGCATAAGTAATAAAAACAGAAAGAAAATTGTTCTAATACACTTATTAAAAGTATATGACACCTTGGAAAGCATGAGTTGCCACGCGCTTGACTCGATCCTCATGACAGACCTTGGTTTTCTTGGGTACCACTGCTTGTTTCTTCTTCGGCTGGGCGTCATCGATTTCAGTCTGGCTACCACCTGCATCGCTTGATTTTGAGGAATGGTGTTTCCTCTTACGGTTAAGATCTGCCAAGGCGCATCTAACATCCGACATATCAGAAGTATTGATATTACGTTCCTCTTCGCGGGGTGATAAGTCATTGCTAGATGATAATAGTACAATCACCCCATCCGAAGTGAGTGTGCTTAGAGGATGAGGATTTAGAGAGGACTCACCTAGGGCAAAAATTGCCTTTGAAACTACAGGTTCATGGCGCAGATCTTTTGGAAACAGAAAATGATCCCTCGCCCGGTCAAAAACTGGAAGGATTTTTGGATCACGCAGGCGGCGTTGCATGCAACCCATCGCTTTGTCAAGAAGGGCGTTTAGCACATAACCCTCACCAACAAATGCCAGAACAAAAAATAACTGCAATATGTGTTTTGAAAAAAATGGTTCAAGTTCCGTGTATGGCCATAAGCGGCTCATAACAGCCCATACCAAGGCTTCCTCGACAATCACCCGCATTGGATTGGGCATTTGCGTCAAAGTCTTGTACCATACCTGGTCCTCATAAGGAGCAAACCGCATATCAGGGAATTTTTTGTACTACAAGTGACAGGCCATGGTGATTGGAACCATGTCCTCACATACCCAAAATAATTTGGTCCTCCATTTGTAAGCATTGCGAGGTGGCTCATTCTCAATAACCCACTTGGTGATGGTTGAACAGTTATACCAGCCACCACGCCCGTGCATCTTGAAAAAAACTGCAAGCTTTTCTACAGTAGTCACAATATTTTTGGCTCGACAGCGGAATTCGAAATGAAGAATCCTCATTAAGCCAAATGGGTGCACTTGGGAGAGATGTATCCCATGCCCCTTAAGAATTTTTGTTAGTGCACCGTTTTAGTTGTCCGTAGCATTCAAATAATTTATACATAGTCTAGATTGAATATTTATTGTAAATGGCCCATTCGCTATGGTTTGTATAGCGAATGAGGTCCATTCGTTAGTGATCTAGGCTAATTCGTTAAGTTTATAAGCCCATTCGTTATGTAATATAACGAATGGAGGCTGGTTCGTTAAGTTATTACCATTCGTCATGGAATGTTGATGAATGGAGTCTAATTCGTTATGGAGGCATAACGAAATAGAATTAACATAACGAATGGAGCATCTGGCCTATAAATAGGTGGTTCCATGCTCATAATTATGTGAGATCACACATATGAGAGGTGTGAGGTCCTAGATCTAGTATTTATCCTCTCCATAACTTATTATGTAATTATTCATTATTTATCAATAAACCGTATTTAACGTATTTGTATTCGGATTGTTTAATCGATGTGTTGACTTGGAAGGTTTCTATAATTGGTATCAAAGCAGGAGCTGCTCTCGATGCTTCGATTAAGGTATGAATCTGAGTTTTTCGTGTTCTTCGGGTTTTGGTCAGATCTGGAGTAAATTAGTGTGTTATTGGTGGATTTGATGGTGAATTCGTGTGTATTGATGGAAGCTGATGCTTCTGTGTAATTTGGTGTTAAGTTATGGTGTATTGAGTGATTCACCATGGAAGAGTATTTTAAATTTTGATTCGGTTTATGATGATTTAGTGATTGTTAAGTTATTTGGATGATGGATTCGTGTTTAGTGTGAAAATCTGAGTGTTCGCGTAGATTTTCATGGTTAATTATGTGTTTATGATGAATGTGCCATAGATGAAGCTTGAAAATGCAGATTCCGGCCAGATCTGAGTTTTTCTGGCCACTGTAACAAATTTTTCCTGCGAATCACGTTTTTCCGGCGAGTTGTTCAGATCCAACAACCTAGTTCGTTACTATAGCTAATTCGTTAAGTAAGTTTAACGAATTAGGAGGCAATTCGTTATGGAATTTTTAACGAATTAGGTTAATTTGTTAAGTTAAAGATAACGAATTAAGTCAATTCGTCATGGAGATTCGTTAAGTTAAAGATAACGAATTAAGTAAATTCGTCATGGAGATTCGTTAAGTTAAAGATAACGAATTAAGGTAATTCGTTAAGTGAATTCGTTAAGGTATTGGTAACGAATTAAGGTAATTCGTTATGTGTATGACGAATTGGAATTCTTAACGAATGAGAGGTCATTCGTGTAAATGTGATAACGAATTAGAGTTGGTAATTATAACGAACTGATTGGTTGACGAACTGATTGGTTAATGAATGGAGAGCACGAATTAAGTTAACGAATGGGGTGTATATCTATAACGAATTAGAGAGGCAATTCGTTAAAAAAAAGAGTAAAATTTGGCGGAAAATTTTTTCTTGCGCAAATTTTTCCCTGGATACTCCTCGTAAGTGAAATTTCATTCGTGAAAATTTTGGTGGTAATATTTATTTTTTCGAAAAATTTCAGTGAATTTTTGGCGGGAAAATCGGGAAAAATTTTCTTAATAGAAATTTTTCTGGGATGTTCCTAAGGTATTGGAGACTCTTCGTGAAAATTTTGGTAATATATTTTCTGGACGACTGTTTACGCATTTCGGTTGGTCGAGGGGGAGATCTCGTGTAATTTAAAGAGGATTTTGTTTGTGATATTTGAAGATTTTTCAAGACCTTGCTGAATTTGTCAAGAAAATGGGGGAGATAAAACTTTCATTTGAGATTATTTGGCTTGTATCTTCCTATGTTTGCAAGGTTTCTTGAAAAATTACTGTAATTCGGGTGGTAATTCGTGTTTGAAAAGCTATGTTTGACTGAGTTCAAGACTGCAATTGTTTTTCGATTGGTGATTGATTTGGTTGAGATTGAAACCTGACTATGTGGGATACGAGTGTCTGTCCGTTTACTTCTTTTTGAGGGACTTTGATCCTGACTATGTTGGCTACGAGTAAATGGCGGATTAATTCTGTTGAGGGGGACGAATCTCGAACGAGTTGATCTTATTGGAAAATATACGAGTCTTGTCATTGGATTGAAGAATTTGATCATTTGGAGTTTATTAATGGAGGTTCGAACTCTGAATCTTATGCCCAAACATTAGTGCAAACTTTGCGAATGGGATGTGGAAGAGCTTCAAAGAGTTATTTGGGATACACGTTATCAAGAGAGGGAAAACCGAAGTGAAAGATGTTGAATGATCGGGTTTTTCATGAAGATGTGTGACGAGGTTATTCGTAAAGATATGTATTTCTTTACCGGTGGTGATGGATAGCTGATGACTTGTTGCTGATTGTTGAAAGATTGAACCATATCATACGCAATGGATGATCGGGATGATCTCTAAGAGTTGCTCACTTTGAGGGGGTGATCTGATATGAGAGACTACAAGTTGTCGGTTTGCTGAAAAGATTTAAAGATTGTCCGTCTACACAAGCCCGAAAATCATCAGTCAAGGGGGTGTCTGTTAGTGCACGATTTGTAACTGGTGATTTGCGGTTAAAGTATTCAAGGTTAAATTATTCGATAGCTACGGAAAAGGGGGTGTCTGTTAGTGCACCGTTTTAGTTGTCCGTAGCATTCGAATAACTTATACATAGTCTATATTGAATATTTATTGTAAATGGCCCATTCGCTGTGGTTTGTATAGCGAATGAGGTCCATTCATTAGTGATCTTGGCTAGTTCGTTAAGTTTATAAGCCCATTCGTTATGTAATATAACGAATGGAGGCTGGTTCGTTAAGTTATTACCATTCGTCATGGAATGTCGACGAATGGAGTCTAATTCGTTATGGAGGCATAACGAATTAGAATTAACTTAACGAATGGAGCATGTGGCCTATAAATAGGTGGTTCCATGCTCATAGTTATGTGAGATCACACATATGAGAGGTGTGAGGTCCTAGATCTAGTATTTATCCTCTTCATAACTTATTATGTAAATTATTCATTATTTATCAATAAACCGTATTTAACGTATTTGTATTTGGATTGTTTAATCGATGTATCAATGCGGCTAGATCCTTGGAAGGTTTCTACAATTTTGCCTAAAAATTGAGTAATCGGAAATCAAAGAATTCCGGTAGAGAAGTATTCGGCATAGACGACCATTTTGTCTGCCAGAGGTTTATCGGCGGTGGATTTGGGTGCCAGGAACTCAGGTTCCCACTCCGGTGCAATACCATACGTGGTTATGAGATATTGAAAATCTTTCTCCTTCCAATTGATCTCCACGAGATCAATCAACGGAAAATTTCTTCTTCTCGAAAGCCATTGGATCAGAAGTAAATGGAAACATCGAGCTAAGGTGATCAAGAAAAGACCGACAATGATTTTCAAAAAGAATGAAGGAAAAATGAAGATGAAAGAAGATGTAAGAACTGTTAAAAGTGAAGAAACCTCGTAATTATACCCATCGCAGTTAATGTGATGGTAATGTTACAGTAAAGAGAGAAAAATAGACCCAATGACGGATGACACGTCAGGCGAGAAAAACAAGAAAGAGAAAAAGGGTACAAGTTGGTATAGTCAATAGACAGCGCAGCGTCACGTCACCCCCTGACCCTATGAACCCGTCACATATGTTCGTCTTCATGTTTATCTTCAAATACTAAAAATATCTCCAAGAGGCAAAAAACCAAATTTTAAAAACCCACAAAAATCACAACTCCAAAATTTTTCCCGCATAGCAAGCATACGCGGAAGAAACAATGGACTGGGGGACATACAGAGGTAGGGTAGCAAAAAGCCTCAGATACCCACCAGTAATACCTGCGGATCATTCAAGGATTCTTCAGTGGACATCTGCGGGTCATCCGCAAACCCCGCGGGTCGTTCAGAATTCCCTCATAAGACATCCACAAATCATCTGTATCACCCGCAGAATATATGGAAGATAAAACGCCAAGGGAGCATAAGCTCAAGTAATTACCTTAAAATTTAAAGGACAGCCCGTATGTGCGAAAGCCTCCCAAATGCGGACGAAAGAAAGGATGACGTCAGAAAAGCAGTTATAACCAACTTGCTTCTAGAAAATTGATTCAAATATTCTATGAAAGGGCCATTCCCTATTTCGTGAAAAGCACGTGACAAAGTGGCTAATCAGAGAAGGACACTTGGATAGTTTGTTATAAAAATTGTACTTATTTTCACGCCAGAGGGTGGTTACAGGAAGACCCCCACTCTTGTCATTCTCGTAACGAGCTCACGATGGTTCTGCTTTGCAGATCATCGTTGTCGAAGTTGTTAGATCCAAAATTCTGTTAATCTAATTACTATTTTGTAATCCATACTCGGTAGAATCATCGATCTAACCAATTCGGGTTTAGATCTGTGCTTCTTCAATTGTTATGTTTAATTTGCTTTAAAGTAGAGATTTTTGTCTTGAAATTATTATGGATTTGGATTCTAAGATAGATATATTCTGGTATGTGAAATGGGTTTTGTTTGATTTTGATTGTGATTTGGTTTTGATTGTGAAATGCTTTGTCATTAGGGCCCAATTAAAAACAGAAATTATTGATGTCTAGGTTTGCTTCATTCGGTCTTTTCCTATTTGTTTAAGTTTTGGGATGCATGCTTAAATGTTGATTGTGATATGGATTATGAATTATTTGATTAGATTATATGCTCAATGCAAAATGAATTGGAACTTGCTCAATATCTGCTCTTTTCAATATCATGCTGATGTTTGTATATTTAAAATCATTTATGGATGAAAACGATTAAATAC
>NW_027502622.1:0-42437 GCF_021521415.1 Bidens hawaiensis | reverse complement strand
AGATTGAACTTTGCTTGGAGAAATACCTAGAATAAATCCACTTACTTCTCACAGGCAAACTTGAGATCCTCATTTATTTTATCTTTGCTCGACCCACCAAGCTTGCTTACAAACATAAAGTCATAAAATATTTAAAGTTTTCTTATAAAACATATTTGTTGTTTTGTTTGTAGCTATACCTTATTGTCTAAAATAAGCATTTTAACACCGTATTGACTATTCACCCTTGATCAAGCTACATACAGTTGACCATGTGTAAAAATCGGGCCTCTCAAGTATATCTCAATTTTGTGGGAGACTAGCTTTTACTATTGTTAATGGTAATTGTAAATCAAACTATAACGCGAAACTGTCTTCTGTTTAACTTGTTTTTCTTGATCTCTTCAATCTTCACTAAGGGTTATTGGAGTAAGCAAAGTATACTCTGGTACTATAACTTGCTCGAGATTGAACTTGCTTGGAGAAATACATAGAATAAATCCACTTACTTCTCACAGGAAAACTTGAGATCCTCATTTATTTTATCTTTGCTCGACCCACCAAGCTTGCTTACAAACATAAAGTCATAAAATATTTAAAGTTTTCTTATAAAACATATTTGTTGTTTTGTTTGTAGCTATACCTTATTGTCTAAAATAAGCATTTTAACACCGTATTGACTCTTCACTCTTGTTCAAGCTACATACAGTTGACCATGTGTAAAAATCGGGCCTCTTAAGTATATCTCAATTTTGTCGGAGTCTGGCTTTTACTTTTGTTAATGGTAATTGTAAAACAAACTATAACGTGAAACTGTCTTCTGTTTAACTTGTTCTTCTTGATCTCTTCAATCTTCACTAAGGGTTATTGGAGTAAGCAAAGTATACTCTGGTACTATAACTTGCTCGATATTGAACTTTGCTTGGAGAAATACCTTGAATAAATCCACTTACTTCTCACAGGCAAACTTGAGATCCTCATTTATTTTATCTTTGCTCGACCCACCAAGCTTGCTTACAAACATAAAGTCATAAAATATTTAAAGTTTTCTTATAAAACATATTTGTTATTTTGTTTGTAGCTATACCTTATTGTCTAAAATAAGCATTTTAACACCTTATTGACTCTTCACTCTTGATCAAGCTACATACAGTTGACCATGTGTAAAAATCGAGCCTCTCAATTATATCTCAATTTTGTGGGAGACTGGCTTTTATTTTTGTTAATGGTAATTGTAAAACAAACTATAACGTGAAACTGTCTTCTGTTTAACTTGTTCTTCTTGATCTCTTCAATCTTCACTAAGGGTTATTGGAGTAAGCAAAGTATACTCTGGTACTATAACTTGCTCGAGATTGAACTTTGCTTGGAGAAATACCTAGAATAAAACCACTTACTTCTCACAGGAAAACATGAGATCCTCATTTATTTTATCTTTGCTCGACCCACCAAGCTTGCTTACAAACACAAAGTCATAAAATATTTAAAGTTTTCTTATAAAACATATTTGTTATTTTGTTTGTAGCAATACCTTATTGTCTAAAATAAGCATTTTAACACCGTATTGACTCTTCACTCTTGATCAAGCTACATACAGTTGACCATGTGTAAAAATCGGGCCTCTCAAGTATATCTCAATTTTGTGGGAGACTAGCTTTTACTTTTGTTAATGGTAATTGTAAAACAAACTATAACGTGAAACTATGTTCTGTTTAACTTGTTCTTCTTGATCTCTTCAATCTTCTCTAAGGGTTATAGGAGTAAGCAAAGTATACTCTGGTACTATAACTTGCTCGAGATTGAACTTTGCTTGGAGAAATACCTAGAATAAAACCACTTACTTCTCACAGGCAAACTTGAGATCCTCATTTATTTTATCTTTGATCGACCCACCAAGCTTGCTTACACACATAAAGTCATAAAATATTTAAAGTTTCCTTATAAAACATATTTGTTGTTTCGTTTGTAGCTATACCTTATTGTCTAAAATAAGCATTTTAACACCGTATTGACTATTCACATTTGATCAAGCTACATACAGTTGACCATGTGTAAAAATCGGGCCTCTCAAGTATATCTCAATTTTGTCGGAGACTGGCTTTTACGTTTGTTAATGGTAATTGTAAAACAAACTATAACATGAAACTGTCTTCTGTTTAACTTGTTCTTCTTGATCTCTTCAATCTTCACTAAGGGTTATTGGAGTAAGCAAAGTATACTCTGGTACTATAACTTGCTCGAGATTGAACTTTGCTTGGAGAAATACCTAGAATAAATCCACTTACTTCTCACATGCAAACTTGAGATCCTCATTTATTTTATCTTTGCTCGACCCACAAGCTTGCTTACAAACATATAGTTCATAAAATATTTAAAGTTTTCTTATAAAACATATTTGTTGTTTTGTTTGTAGCTATACCTTATTGTCTAAAATATGCATTTTAACACCATATTGACTTTTCACTCTTGATCAAGCTACATACAGTTGACCATGTGTAAAAATCGGGCCTCTCAAGTATATATCAATTTTGTTGGAGATTGGTGTGACAATCGTCAATTTCAGGTTAACTCCGTTATCTCAACTCCGTCAATTCAAACTTAAATCACTAAATCTATAACGCACACTTCATTACATTTAAACTAGGGTTTAAACGACGCTTAACACTTACTACATGTGTAGTCTTTCGGGAATTGCACCGAAACGCAAACGAGTTGACGCAAACGATTGATAAATAAACGAAAAACGTCAAAACAGTAATTATGTGATAATTATGTGTTAGACTTATGTGTTAGGTGATAACATGGTTATAAACGTTAACTCAAGATGAAAACAAGTTAGTTAGGCTAGAAAAGTAATACTTAGAAGTGGAGGGACTTGAGTGTAACTTATTATTATTATAAATATATACTAATAACCTTAACCCTAACCTATTCTCTTTCTCCCTAACCCCGATCGGAAACCCCAAACCCCCTGCCCTTGGCTGCCGTCCACTCTATACACACATTCAACCATCAAATCAAGTGTTTGATTGAAGAACTAGGTGCTAGGAATGTATAATTGATCATCCTTCACATCCTTGTTAATCGATTTTGATGTTTGTTGGGTTAATTGTAAACCCTAGCAGCCGATTTTGGTGTGTGTGTATAGTTATTATGATTGTTGTTATTTGGATGATGATTTGATAACTAGATTGAATCTTGTTGCATGTAAATTGTTGTGTCTTTGATTTGAGTTCAAACACAAACCCTAATCAAGTATGTAATATGTAATTGATGTGCATGGATGGTGTTTATGGAGTCTAGAGGGTCATATGAATGCATGATAGTTCATAGATTGTTAATATGTTGAGTTTGGATGCAAACAGTTTTTGGACAGAATGTGTATTTGATGTTTAAGTGACTGTAACGAAGTGTAAATATGAAAATTGGTTGAGATTATTGGTACTACCGTAAACTAGGTTGAGTCTGGTTTCTATAGAATATAAATTTGTAATTTTTGGACAAGTAAAGGTTAACTTTCATGATTTTACAAAAACGTTGTGCAAAGCTGAGCTGTTAGACCTGCTGTTAGGTTATGTTGTAAATGTTATATCTCATGAACTACGAGACCAATTAGGTTGGTTCCACTTCTGGAAGTTGACTCATTGAGTTAGGAACCTAACCCAAGTTGTCTTGCATTTATTGGATTTTTCGTTTAACGGGAATTGCAAATAACATTGTGTTGCGCATGAATTTGACTGTTATGAGTTTGATGTAATGATTTGATGATTGTGAGAACACTGTGAGGAATAAAAATGTAATAAAATATGTTCTGGAAACCTAAGACATATGTGCTTCTGTGATGATTTTTGGTGAATTAATTGAGAGGCTATGATCGGTGAAATAGTACAATCTTTCTAGTAGGATTTCTGTCTCGGTGAAACTAGCTGCTGAGTTGTGTAAAAATGCATGAAACATGATACTTGTTATATAATTGTTATGTTTTGACCAAAATACCCTTGCGGGGAATAATTTCTAATTGATTGCCATGATTTGACCAAATTGCCCTCATGGGGAATAATGGCTAGTTAATTGTTATTTGTTGACCAAAATGCCCTTACGGGGAATAATTGCTAGTAACGTACGTTATGAATACATGACAAGTATATGATTGCTTACACATGTAATGTGTCACAAAAACATTTGTTTAAGTAACCCACGATTCACAAACGAAACACGAAACATGTTATGTGCATAGGTATTATGTGCCGGGTCTAGAGACTCGATAATATTCCGACACTTAGAAAAATCTCTTTGTTGTTTTAGAACGTTAGAGAGAGTTTTTCGGTGACGCGCATCTTGGTGATTTATTTTGGGAAATTCTTCGCAAACAGTGAGTTTCACTTTCCCCTCTTTAAACTGTTTTCAAAAGTTTTTCACTTGGAGGAGATAACATACTCCACAACGCATTTAAGATTTTGTTATAAATTATATATCACTTGTAAAGGCTAAGTGGCAAACGAAATATTTGAAGTCCCACACATCGAACCGGTTAATATTTAGAATAGGGAGTCACTGTTGAGTAGTACTACTGGGTTTGGCAAACCCCACCCAATGCTAAACTCGACTGGAAGTCGAGCGGGTGTAATTTTGGCTAACACGTACCATGGTCTGGAGGACCTGGTGACAAGGCACTTAATAAACGAGTCAGCTTCGGTGTCGAACACTTAGTAATACTTGTTGTATAGACTAGCTACCTATCGATATATAATTTGACATAACACTATCTGGTAACGCAAAACGCTGTAACGCTGTAACGCAAAACGCTGTAACGCTGAACGCAAACGCTAAACGATTTATTTTTATATAACTTGTGAACTCACCAACCTTGTGTTGACACTTTTAGTATGTTATTCTCAGGTAGCCGAGGCGGGCGCGCGGTTTAGGAACATGCATTGATTGAAAACGCTTTTGTCCTGCAAACTTATTTTTAACGGTTATCTTTGGTTTTAAGTCGTCCTGCATGACGCAACTTTTGATTAAAGGTTTTTACGCTTCCGCATTTAATTACTCGTAAACGTTTTCATGGTTTTGAAACTTTATTTTATGGTTTGATTATAACTGATGATTCCGATCCTGCCAGTTCACACCCTCTGACGGTAAAACTCCGTTAGTGGATTTTGAGGGTGTGACAGATTGGTATCAAAGCTATTGGTTAAAGTGAACTAAAAGCTGCATGCATACTAGAATATAACCGCGACGACCCATTAGTTATAATGAGACGCACTGCATAGGTTTGTGTAGTCTTGTAATCTTATCTCTTTACCTCTTTCACTCATACGCGCGCGCATACACGGCTTACCTGTAGGAATGTCGACGCCACCCTCATCATCATCCGATTCGATGACGCATGCTCACGGGAAGGAACCGCAGTTACCTACCGCCTCACCACCCCGACTAGTCCCGGAACTCGAAGCTCCCGCACCGAAGAGGTACCGCCTATCCGGGGGCATTTACGAAAACGACGTTAGCTGGGAATGGTACCCTAACATGATCAGACGTATGGTCTATCACGAACAAGTTCCCCCGTTACCTCACCCGAACCACCCTGCTTATCCCAACACCCTACCACCCATAACCGAACCTGTAGAGCGAGTTCTCGCAGCTGTCGTTTCTTGTTTGGAGCGTGATGTGGGTTACATGCGCTATACGAGAGCCAACGTTTCCGGACTATTGAAGGACGGAACCGAGACTAAGGAGGAGATTGTCCGCATGGCAGCGGCAATGAAAGAAATGCAAGAGACTAGTGATCAACAGATGAAAGATATGATGAAGATGCAAGCTGAGATGATAGACTTGCAAGAGCAACCCAAGAAGCAAGGACCCGAACCGAGATAGCTCTAGAGCGTTGCGATGTCTTACAAATGCAACTTGCTCAGAACGCAGCCGAACCTGAGGCTGAGCCTGAGGCAGAGCCTGAAGTGGAACCTGAAAAAGACCCCGAAGAGGAGCCTGAGGAGGATCCCGAGGAAGATCCCGAGGAGGAACCCGAAGAAGAACCGGCTGAGGAAGAGGCACACTCAGAGGTGTCCTCAGACGATGACATCTAGTGATAATGACACTTAGATGGAGGGGTTGTCTCCATCCGAACTATTATTTTTCTATGATTTTAAGGATTGATTGGAAATACTTTGTAGCGAATACAATGTTTTTAATCATGAATTTTTATTTAGATTAATATGTGGTTGTGATGTGATGTTGTTTCTTATTTCTTTCTTACCTATCTTTTTATTACATGTATGGTGTGTTGTATATGAAAGAAAAATTCATGTTTAACATTTTATACTGTGATTCTAGGAAATGGCTGGAAGAAACGCTGGACGAGGATGTGGTAACATCAGCTTGACTGCAGCTGAACTCCAAACTCTGCTGAACGACCATGCGGCGGCCGCTCTAGCCGCACACGTTCAAAACCAAACTGGAGGTCCAAGTGGAACGTGTACCTTCAAGAACTACCTTGACTGCAAGCCCAGTACGTTTAAGGGCACTGAGGGAACTATAGGCTTCCTGCGTTGGGCTGAGAAGGCCGAGTCGGCCTTTGAGATGTGTAATTGTCCCCCTGCCAGTAGGGTCAAATTCGCTGCTGGAACACTTGAGGATTCTGCCCTCACTTGGTGGAATTCGAACGTCCAGATCCTTGGATTGGAACTGGCTAATGCGATGAACTGGGAGGAGTTCAAAAATATGATGCGAGAGGAGTACTGTCCGAGAGAGGAGATTTCGAAGTTAGAGTCGGAATTTTGGTCACTGAAGATGGTGGGCTCGGAAATCGAAGCCTACACTACTCGTTCGCACGAGTTGGCTGTGATGTGTCCGCGGATGGTGGATCCGCCGAGCAAGAGGATAGAAATGTACATTGATGGATTAGCACCGCAGATTCAGGGCATGGTGACGTCTTCCAGACCAGCCACGATCCAACAAGCGATCCGTTTAGCTCACAAACTGACGGATCAGGCTGTGACCCAAGGTGCGTTACCACCTAGGGGTTCGACCGTTAAAGCCCGTGATAACCCGAGTCATGACAACAACAGCAACAGCAAGCCGAGCAGCGGGAAGAGGAAGTTTGACAACACCAGATCTTCATCCTCGAATCCCACCGCAACAGCACTACCGTAAGCCCGAATTCGCTCGGAGCTTTAACACTCAGAATCACAACAACAACAACAACAACGGTAGCGGGCAGGTTTCGAGCGGATATGCTGGGAAATATCCAAAGTGCAACAGGTGCAACTATCATCATGTTGGCCAGTGTGACCGTGCCAAGTGTCAGAGATGCAGAAAGATGGGTCACCAAGCGAAAGAATGTAGAGGAGACCTTGCGGCAAAGGGTGCTCCTAAGCCACCTATGACGACGAAGGGATGTTTTGAATGTGGGCAGGAAGGTCATTTCAGAAAAGATTGCCCCAAGCTGAAACAGAATGACAACAATGGGGGTAATGGAAGTGGCAGTAATGGTGGAAGCAATGGCAAGGGAAGAGCGTTTGTAATTGGGTCGGGTCAAGCCCGCAATGATCCGCACGTGGTGACTGGTAAGTTCCCTGTAAACGATTGTTTTGCTTCTGTATTGTTTGACACTGGAGCTGATAGGAGTTTTGTGTCGAAAGCCTTTAGTAAACTCTTAGACTTAACTCCAATTCCGTTACATGCTAAGTTTCCTGTTGAATTAGCTGACGGTAAGACTATAGTAACGACTCATGTACTTGCGGGATGTAAGTTAAAACTGTCAGGTTATGTCTTTGATATCGACCTTATTCCTTTTTCGCTTAGTAGTTTCGATGTCGCTGTCGGCATGGACTGGTTATCCGAGAACCGAGCGGAGATTATATGCCACGATAAGATAGTGCACATTACCACCCCTTCCGGCAAGATCATTTCGGTCCGAGGTGAGAGAAGCGGCATGACCACCAGCATCATTACCCTTATGAAGGCGCAGAAGTATCTACGAAAGGGTCATCCGGCAATTTTGGCGCAGATTGTTGAGAAACCCGCGGAGGAGAAACGAATTGAAGATATACCGGTTGTGAGAGATTTTCCGGAAGTTTTCCCGGAGGATTTGCCCGGACTCCCTCCTATTCGTCAAGTCGAATTCCAAATCGAGTTGACACCCGGTGCAGCACCCATAGCACGAGCCCCGTATCGGCTCGCACCGGCGGAACTTCAGGAGTTGTCCACTCAGTTGCAAGATTTGTTGGATAAGGGTTTTATCCGACCTAGCTCATCGCCATGGGGAGCCCCTGTCTTGTTTGTCCGAAAGAAAGACGGGACTTTTCGCATGTGTATCGACTACCGGGAGTTGAACAAGGTGACGGTCAAGAACCGTTATCCTTTACCCCGAATTGATGATTTGTTTGACCAGCTTCAAGGATCGAGTTACTACTCGAAGATCGATCTGCGATCTGGTTATCACCAACTAAGAGTGCGCGAAGAAGATATCTCAAAGACGGCTTTCAGAACACGGTATGGTCACTACGAGTTTTCAGTTATGCCTTTTGGCCTAACCAACGCACCAGCTGTATTTATGGATCTCATGAATCGAGTATGCAAGGCGTACCTCGACAAGTTTGTGATTGTTTTCATTGATGATATTCTCATCTACTCCAAGAACGAATCTGACCATGAAGAGCACCTAAGGGTAATTCTGGAATTATTGAAGAGGGAACAACTGAATGCTAAACTCTCGAAATGTGAATTTTGGCTTCGCGAGGTTCACTTTTTAGGGCATGTGATCAACGAGAATGATATCCATGTCGATCCCGGTAAGGTAGAGGCCATCAAAAACTGGGAAGCACCTAAGACTCCGACTGAGGTGTGACAATTCCTAGGACTGGCCGGCGACTACCGGCGTTTCATCGAGGGATTTTCAAAGATTGCTCAACCCCTCACCGCTTTAACTCACAAAGGCACTAAGTACAATTGGGGTGACACGCAAGAATCCGCCTTTCAACTATTGAAAACCAAACTCTGCAGCGCCCCTATTTTAGCCCTCCCCGAGGGAACGGAAAATTTTGAGGTACACTGTGACGCATCTATACAAGGTCTCGGTTGTGTGCTGATGCAACTCGAGAAGGTTATAGCCTACGCCTCTCGACAACTACGGGTTCACGAGAAGAACTACACGACCCATGATTTGGAACTTGGAGCTGTGGTGTTTGCTCTTAAGATATGGAGGCATTACTTGTACGGTACCAAGTTTACCATTTACACCGACCACAAGAGTCTCCAACATATCTACGATCAGAAGGAGCTGAAAATGCGACAGCGTCGTTGGGTCGAGCTGCTCAAGGATTATGATTGTGCCATCAAGTACCACCTGGCAAGGCCAATGTGGTGGCCGACGCCCTCAGCAGAAAAGAAACAGATAAACCCAGACGAGTGCGAGCATTGCAACTCACGATTCATGCCAGCTTACCCGATCAGATTCGCGATGCGCAACTTGAAGCTTTGAAAGATGATAATCTTCCATCGGAACTCATGCGGGGCATGAACAAGCAACTTGAAACCAAATCGGACGGGGTCCGATATTTTGAGAACCGGATTTGGGTTCCACGATACGGAGAGTTGAGAACTCTAGTGATGGACGAAGCACATAAGTCCCGATACTCTATCCACCCTGGCTCAGATAAAATGTATCATGACTTAAAGGCACTTTACTGGTGGCCAAACATGAAAGCCGACATTGCTACCTACGTGAGCAAATGCTTGGCTTGTGCAAGAGTCAAGATAGAATATCATAAACCATCTGGTCTACTGCAGCAACCGGAACTTCCAATGTGGAAATGGGAACACATCTCAATGGATTTTATTACGGGTTTACCTAAGACACCGACGGGATGCGATACCATCTGTGTGATCGTTGACCGGTTGACTAAATCGGCACACTTCCTAGCGATTAAAGAAACGGACAAAATGGAAAGACTGACTCGTGTTTACATGAAGGAAGTAGTGTCTAGACACGGAGTGCCTGTCTCAATCATTTCTGATCGAGATTCTCGTTTCACTTCGCACTTTTGGAAGTCGCTGCAAAGCGCACTAGGCACCCGTCTTGATATGAGCACAGCATACCATCCTCAGACGGATGGGCAAAGTGAGCGAACTATTCAGACCCTGGAGGATATGTTGCGTGCCTGCGTATTGGATTTCGGAAAAAGTTGGGAACCCCACTTACCCTTGGTAGAGTTTTCGTACAATAACAGCTACCACGCAAGTATTAAGGCAGCGCCATTTGAAGTGCTGTACGGACGGAAGTGTCGATCACCACTCTGCTGGGCAGAGGTGGGTGACAGCCAAATCACTGGTCCGGAACTGGTACTCGAAACTTCGGAAAAGATTGTTCAAATCCGAAATCGCATGGCAGCAGCACGAGATCGCTAAAAGAGTTACGCCGACAAGCGCCGAAAACCCCTCGAATTTCAAGTGAACGATCGAGTGTTACTCAAAGTCTCACCTTGGAAAGGTGTGGTTCGCTTTGGGAAGCGAAACAAACTCAACCCACGGTATGTTGGTCCGTACCGGATAACTGAGCGCATTGGTCCGGTGGCGTACCGACTGGACCTACCAACAGAACTCAGTGGCATACACGATGTATTCCACGTATCAAATTTGAAGAAATGCCTGTCCGATGAATCCCAAGTAGTTCCTTTGGAGGAACTGCAAGTTGATGAACAGTTACGTTTCATTGAGGAACTAGTCGAGGTTTTGGATTGGGAAACCAAAACGCTCAAACACAGCAAAATTCCAATCGTTAAAGTTCGTTGGAACTCGAGACGTGGACCGGAGTTCACGTGGGAACGCGAGGATCAAATGATGAAAAAGTATCCCCACCTTTTTGAAGGGCTAACCAACACAGAAAACCGCGAAACTCGGCAAACCGTCAGACATCACCGGAGGTATGAATTAAATTTCGGGACGAAATTTCTTTCTACTAGGGGATGATATGACAAACTGAAATTTTTTTTCTTACTCATTCAGACAATCATCACGACTTGACTCAAATTTTCGGGACGAAAATTCTTTAACATGGGATGATGTGACAATCGTCAATTTCAGGTTAACACCGTTAACTCAACTCCGTCAATTCAAACTTAAGATCACTAAATCTATAACGCACACTTCATTACATTTAAACTAGGGTTTAAACGACGCTTAACACTTACTACATGTGTAGTCTTTCGGGAATTGCACCGAAACGCAAACGAGTTGACGCAAACGATTGATAAATAAACGAAAAACGTCAAAACAGTAATTATGTGATAATTATGTGTTAGACTTATGTGTTAGGTGATAACATGGTTATAAACGTTAACTCAAGATGAAAACAAGTTAGTTAGGCTAGAAAAGTAATACTTAGAAGTGGAGGGACTTGAGTGTAACTTATTATTATTATAAATATATACTAATAACCTTAACC
This sequence comes from Bidens hawaiensis, assembly GCF_021521415.1. Lineage (NCBI taxonomy): Eukaryota > Viridiplantae > Streptophyta > Magnoliopsida > Asterales > Asteraceae > Bidens > Bidens hawaiensis. The sequence continues at coordinate 31,012 of NW_027502622.1, read as the reverse complement.
CTAACCTATTCTCTTTCTCCCTAACCCCGATCGGAAACCCCAAACCCCCTTCCCTTGGCTGCCGTCCACTCTATACACACATTCAACCATCAAATCAAGTGTTTGATTGAAGAACTAGGTGCTAGGAAGGTATAATTGATCATCCTTTACATCCTTGTTAATTGATTTTGATGTTTGTTGGGTTAATTGTAAACCCTAGCAGCCGATTTTGGTGTGTGTGTATAGTTATTATGATTGTTGTTATTTGGATGATGATTTGATAACTAGATTGAATCTTGTTGCATGTAAATTGTTGTGTCTTTGATTTGAGTTCAAACACAAACCCTAATCAAGTATGTAATATGTAATTGATGTGCATGGATGGTGTTTATGGAGTCTAGAGGGTCAGATGAATGCATGATAGTTCATAGATTGTTAATATGTTGAGTTTGGATGCAAACAGTTTCTGGACAGAATGTGTATTTGATGTTTAAGTGACTGTAATGAAGTGTAAATATAAAAATTGGTTGAGATTATTGGTACTACAGTAAACTAGGTTGAGTCTAGTTTCTATAGAATATAAATTTGTAATTTTTGGACAAGTAAAGGTTAACTTTTATGATTTTACAAAAACGTTGTGCAAAGCTGAGCTGTTAGACCTGCTGTTAGGTTATGTTGTAAATGTAATATCTCATGAACTACGAGACCAATTAGGTTGGTTTTACTTCTGAAAGTTGACTAATTGAGTTAGGAACCTAACCCAAGTGGTCTTGCATTTATTGGATTTTTCGTTTAACAGGAATTGCAAATAACATTGTGTTGCGCATGAATTTGACTGTTATGAGTTTGATGTAATGATTTGATGATTGTGAGAACACTGTGAGGAATAAAAATGTAATAAAATATGTTCTGGAAACCTAAGACATATGTGCTTCTGTGATGATTTTTGGTAAATTAATTGAGAGGCTATGATCGGTGAAATAGTACACTCTTTCTAGTAGGATTTCTGTCTCGGTGAAACTAACTGCTGAGTTGTGTAAAAATGCATGAAACATGATACTTGTTATATAATTGTATGTTTTGACCAAAATACCCTTGCGGGGAATAATTTCTAATTGATTGCCATGATTTGACCAAATTGCCCTCATGGGGAATAATGGCTAGTTAATTGTTATTTGTTAACCAAAATGCCCTTACGGGGAATAATTGCTAGTAACGTACGTTATGAATACATGACACGTATATGATTGCTTACACATGTAATGTGTCACAAAAACATTTGTTTAAGTCACACACGATTCACAAACGAAACACGAAACATGTTATGTGCATAGGTATTATGTGCCGGGTCTAGAGACTCGATAATATTCCGACACTTAGAAAAATCTCTTTGTTGTTTTAGAACGTTCGAGAGAGTTTTTCGGTGACGCGCATCTTGGTGATTTATTTTGGGAAATTCTTCGCAAACAGTGAGTTTCACTTTCCCCTCTTTAAACTGTTTTCAAACATTTTTCACTTGGGGGAGATAACATACTCCACAACGCATTTAAGATCTTGTTATAAATTATATATCACTTGTAAAGGCTAAGTGGCAAACGAAATATTTGAAGTCCTACACATCGAACCGGTTAATATTTAGAATAGCGAGTCACTGTTGAGTAGTACTACTGGGATTGACAAACCCCACCCAACGCTAAACTCGACTGGAAGTCGAGCGGGTGTAATTTTGGCTAACACGTACCACGGTCTGGAGGACCTGGTGACAAGGCACTTAATAAACGAGTCAGCTTCGGTGTCGAACACTTAGTAATACTTGTTGTATAGACTAGCTACCTATCGATATATAATTTGACATAACACTATCTGGTAACGCAAAACGCTATAACGCTGTAACGCTGTAACGCAAAACGCTGTAACGCTGAACGCAAACGCTAAACGATTTATTTTTATATAACTTGTGAACTCACCAACCTTGTGTTGACACTTTTAGTATGTTATTCTCAGGTAGCCGATGCGGGCGCGCGGTTTAAGAACATGCATTGATTGAAAACGCTTTTGTCCTGCAAACTTATTTTTAACGGTTATCTTTGGTTTTAAGTCGTCCTGCGTGACGCAACTTTTGATTAAAGGTTTTTACGCTTGCGCATTTAATTACTCGTAAACGTTTTCATGGTTTTGAAACTTTATTTTATGGTTTGATTATAACTGATTATTCCGATCCTGCCAGTTCACACCCTCTGACGGTAAAACTCCGTTAGTGGATTTTGAGGGTGTGACAATTGGCTTTTACTTTTGTTAATGTTAATTGTAAAACAAACTATAACGTGAAACTGTCTTCTGTTTAACTTGTTCTTCTAGATCTCTTCAATCTTCACTAAGGGTTATTGGAGTAAGCAAAGTATACTCTGGTACTATAACTTGCTCGAGATTGAACTTTGCTTGGAGAAATACCTAGAATAAATCCACTTACTTCTCACAGGCAAACTTGAGATCCTCATTTATTTTATCTTTGCTCGACCCACCAAGCTTGCTTACAAACATAAAGTCATAAAATATTTAAAGTTTTCTTATAAAACATATTTGTTGTTTTGTTTGTAGCTATACCTTATTGTCTAAAATAAGCATTTTAACACCGTATTGACTCTTCACTCTTGATCAAGCTACATACAGTTGACCATGTGTAAAAATCGGGCCTCTCAAGTATATCTCAATTTTGTGGGAGACTGGCTTTTACTTTTGTTAATGGTAATTGTAAAACAAACTATAACGTGAAACTGTCTTCTGTTTAACTTGTTCTTCTTGATCTCTTCAATCTTCACTAAGGGTTATTGGAGTAAGCAAAGTATACTCTGGTACTATAACTTGCTCGAGATTGAACTTTGCTTGGAGAAATACCTAGAATAAATCCACTTACTTCTCACAGGCAAACTTAAGATCCTCATTTATTTTATCTTTCCTCGACCCACCAAGCTTGCTTACAAACATAAAGTCATAAAATATTTAAAGTTTTCTTATAAAACATATTTGTTGTTTTGTTTGTAGCTATACCTTATTGTCTAAAATAAGCATTTTAACACCGTATTGACTCTTCACTCTTGATCAAGCTACATACAGTTGACCATGTGTAAAAATCGGGCCTCTAAAGTATATCTCAAGATTGTCGGAGACTGACTTTTACTTTTGTTAATGGTAATTGTAAAACAAACTATAACGTGAAACTGTCTTCTGTTTAACTTGTTTTTCTTGATCTCTTCAATCTTCACTAAGGGTTATTGGAGTAAGCAAAGTATACTCTGGTACTATAACTTGCTCGAGATTGAACTTTGCTTGGAGAAATACCTAGAATAAATCCACTTACTTCTCACAGGCAAACTTGAGATCCTCATTTATTTTATCTTTGCTCGACCCACCAAGCTTGCTTACAAACATAAAGTCATAAAATATTTAAAGTTTTCTTATAAAACATATTTGTTGTTTTGTTTGTTGCTATACCTTATTGTCTAAAATAAGCATTTTAACACCGTATTTACTCTTCACTCTTGATCAAGCTACATACAGTTGACCATGTGTAAAAATCGGACCTCTCAAGTATATCTCAATTTTGTGGGAGACTGGCTTTTACTTATGTTAATGGTAATTGTAAAACAAACTATAACGTGAAACTGTCTTCTGTTTAACTTGTTCTTCTTGATCTCTTCAATCCTCACTAAGGGTTATTGGAGTAAGCAAAGTATACTCTGGTACTATAACTTGCTCGAGATTGAACTTTGCTTGGAGAAATACCTAGAATAAATCCACTTACTTCTCACAGGCAAACTTGAGATCCTCATTTATTTTATCTTTGCTCGACCCACCAAGCTTGCTTACAAACATAAAGTCATAAAATATTTAAAGTTTTCTTATAAAACATATTTGTTGTTTTGTTTGTAGCTATACCTTATTGTCTAAAATAAGCATTTTAACATCGTATTGACTCTTCACTCTTGATCAAGCTACATACAGTTGACCATGTGTAAAAATCGGGCCTCTCAAGTATATCTCAATTTTGTGGGAGACTGGCTTTTCCTTTTGTTAATGGTAATTGTAAAACAAACTATAACGTGAAACTGTCTTCTGTTTAACTTGTTCTTCTTGATCTCTTCAATCTTCACTAAGGGTTATTGGAGTAAGCAAAGTATACTCTGGTACTGTAACTTCCTTGAGATTGAACTTTGCTTGGAGAAATACCTAGAATAAATCCACTTACTTCTCACAGGTAAACTTGAGATCCTCATTTATTTTATCTTTGCTCGACCCACCAAGCTTGCTTGTAAACTTGATTTATGCTCAGACAATCAAGTGTTTGCTTGTGTGAAAACTGTACTCGATAGAATACCAACCTTGCTTGACGAAGTGTAGCTTGCTCGAAGCTTGACACTTAGAAAACTTTAAGAAGATAACCTTACTCGCATAATATAATTTTCTCGGGATAGTGAAACTTTGCTCGAAGTGCCCGAATTTGCTCAAGTTCCATACTTAGCTATTATTGAGGAGGTTGAGATGATTCCAGCCTTTTCTTATCAATTTTATTGACCCAACAAAAAGGTAAAAATAGTATATAAATTAATGATATGATTTCTATCCGAATAACAAATTGGATTAAACCAAAAATACATCAAAACACGCGGATATAAAATAATATACTTCAACTCTTTTATTATTAATTCAAATCGGCACATAACACTGAATACATAAACCAACCATTTAATTTTAACTCTAAGCTTTATCTTCAAGGCCCATAATTCAATTCACCTTTTGTACTTCTCGGTTGTCCAAACTAAACCGATGTATCTATGTGAAATCGATATTATATCATTTAACTTGTGTGGACATAAATTACGCTAAGTGCATAAAAAGTTTTATTAAGTGTTGGACAAATACCATTATAGGTCAATCCAACCCGTGCCCAAATGTACCTGTATTTGGATAGTTACTCAACCTATTTTGGATCGTAACTATATTAAAACAACCTATCAACCCCTGCATTAACATTTTGAATAAAATATGCAAAGATTAAAAAAAACATTAATCAGGTTATAATTATTAGTTAAAAAAACAACTATATCAATTACTACCTCTCAAAGATCAAACATCCCTATCGACTTTATTATGAAATAGATAAAAACCTTTCATCTCTAAAAAAATATGTTTTAAATATAAACGTTCCATTAACTAAACCAACCATAATATTGAAGTGAAAGATCCAAATCGACCAAATTTTTAGAGTTACCAAAAGTAATGATAAAGGTTCGAACTTCCATACGGGCCAATTCAACACCGAACTTTTAAGGGTCAACAGGCCCGCCCCTATGGACAACAAGCCCATCATTCTTTGACCATTCTACTTTCAACACACACATATATTTTCTTTGCCATTTCTTCTCTTTCTAGATTAGAATATTAGCTTATTTATTTTATATACTTTGAATATCTTAAATATTTAAATTCGTAATATCATGAACCCGTCTAACACAAAGCAGATTATGGTATAGAAAATGTAATATTTTACATTCTTCTTGGCAAATATCTTCTTCAACTTGACACATGTCAATGTGCCATGACTGATATATCCTTGTCCTCTCCTATCCAAAACCAGAAAACAAAATAAAATAAGATACGAAAGAAAAACCCGTTGAATTAAATATTTATTGTTAAAATGATAAAATCATAGTATTAGTATTATGAACCAACAAAAAATAGATTATGATGTAGAGAATGTCATATTTTACCTTCCTCTTGGCAAATATCATCTTCAACTTGACTCGTGTCGTGACTGATATATCCTTGTCCTCTCCTATCTAAAACCAGTAAAAAAAAACAAAATAAAATATGAAAGAAAAACCCGTTGAATGACATATTAAACTTTAAAATCACCGTATCCTGAACCAGTCTAAACAAAAAGTCGAATATGGTGTAGATAATGCCATATTTTACATGTCTTTAGGCAAATATCGTCTTTAACTTGGCACGTGCTATGACTAATATATCCTTGACCTCTCCTTCTAAAACCAGAAGGTAAAAAAAACAAAATAAAATATGAAAGGAAAACCTGACCGATCATTTTGCCATATATGTTACGCATGAATACACATATGTTATTCATGCGTGCTTAACATCGTTTTCCTGTGATTCAAATCCAACGTTCAGTAGAGTTCGTTACAGTCCCTTCCTTTTTTCAAAATTTTATATATTAATGAAATGATACTGAGAACATACCTTGATACGATGTGGAAGATGTGAGTCTTAGACCCAAATATATATACAATTAATCGATAGTGAGACATGGGATAGATGAGTATTTTAGAACACATAAACAAAAATAGAATGTATTTAAAAGTTTTTAATTATAGTATCAAACAACTGTAACTGTATTAACATCATTTGTAAAAAAAGGGAAAGGTTGCGAGATAAAGGCATAACACAAGACAAGTTTTAAAAATAACTGTCTGTTTTGAATTTTATACATAAAATAAGAAATGTCAAACCAAAATTTAGTCAGTTACTGTCTATATAATTAAAGTTTTAATTTAATAAGTAATATTTGGTTATTTCCAAATATATAAAGCCAAGTGAGTGTCTAACATTTTAAAATCTATTCAAACTTAGGGGTATTTGTTATACGTAGATACAAATAATTGAAATCTAAAATAACAACTTTAATGTTGGTATTATAGTATTTGTTAATCTTAATGTTCATATAACATATAATAACTACTGAACACAAATAGATGCATAATTAATAAATTGTCATGTTTGGTATCTTCAATATGAGTTATCATGATTATTTTACATCGATCCTGCAAATCACAAATCATGATAACTCGTTTATTCTAAACCCTAATAAACTATTATTTCAATCGTTTAACATGTCAGTTGCAAGTTTTTGTAATCCGGCTGATGTCTTCCTTACTCATTCATGATTTTTAATTGATTTTCAGTTGTTTAAATTCATTGATAAATCGATTACACTAATCTATGTTAAAACCAGTTGCTACTCGATGAAGGAATCTAATTTGTTTGAATCGGAGTGTTCATTTGAGTTCATCTGTTGATGCTGATCTGGCTATTCTATTGCAATCTGATTGTTTTGATCAACAAGGTAACATTTTATTATATGCTACATATATGTAATATAAAGTTAAGTACTACACATATGTAATATATATGTAAATGTAATCAAGTAATACATATTAGTTGCAAACAGATGCAAACCCTTGGCAGGTGTTATTGAACAAGTTTGGGACGAGATGTCACTTTCTGCTTATATTTTGTCTTTGTTCATCTAATATTTGACTGTTAGTCGCAACTTTGTTTCAGGTAAAGTGATTTGATTTGCTTTTTTTTTCTCTTTTGTGAGTTCTTTTTTTTTTATTGTAGTTGCAGATGCGTGTATTTTAATGGTTTAGAAGTTGCGTCTTTTCTTTTATGTGGCGTTGTTTGTTGTCGTTTACGATGGTTTACGGATTGCATACCAGGTGTTCAAATAAATGTCTAGTTGGTATTTTGTTATTGAAACGTGAGTTTTGGATTTTTTTTAACTTTTAACTGTCGATGCCTTTATTAATAATTTTGCCAAAGCATGTTGTAGATACATGTATTTTATTGGCTTAGAACATGTGCTTTTTCGTTTATATATCGTTTTTGTTTCTAATCGGTGACGGTGGTTTATGAATTTCACACCAAGCGTGTGACTAAATGTCTGGTTTTTTTTGTTATTGAAGCGTGCGTTTTGGAGTTATTTTTTACTGTGCGTACCTTGTTTACTTAACTGCAAATGCATGTTGCAAATGCAAAGAATTTTAATGTATTACAACCAACGTTTTATACATATAACATCATAGATAGTGAGTTAGTTTGTAGATTGCATACAAGATGTTTGTCTAGTTGATTTTTTGTTATTGAAGCGTGCATTTTGGAAGTTTTTTAAACTGGACATACCTTTTTTTATTATTCTCAAATGCATGTTGCAGAAGCATGTATAACATCGTATATAGTGAGTTGTTCTTTGTTATTGTAGAACCCTGCTTTTAGGATTTTTTTTTTAAATTTCCGCATACTAGGTGTTCGATTAAATGTTTTTTTGTTTGAATTATAGTTGTGTTTTATAGTATAAGTGTTTGTTGTTTGTGTTTGTGTACTTTAGTTTATTGCTTTGGTGGGTCACCATTTTCTCTTTGAACGCGACTATAGTTATTTGTCACCCTTTACCTTTGTGCTTAACTAAAATAATTCTTGTGTTAGTTGCAGAATTTTGAAGGCCTTGGTTATGTAGTAATCAACATAGAAAACGAGAACCTGTGCGGCGAAGCGTGGGTAAAACCACTAGGTAATAGTTATTACTCAAAGTGAAGACCATGTTCAGTTTGACTGGAATGCCAATCGAGCTCCGATGTTGATGTTGTTTCAAGTTCCTAATTAGTTAACTTGTAATCTCTTGCATTTTATTGTGGCTGAATATATCTATTGAAATTAGTTGGTGTTGAAGAACAAGCCAACAAGAAAGTCATGTACTACACACCTGTAACACTAAGATTTTTTGTATGTCTACTGTGTCTAATTATTACACAAATATAATATTACTTTTATGTTTAATTCATAATTGTTGCATTTTGTTATATTAACTTTTTTAAACCCAAACATGTTCATCTATTTAAATTACCTAACTGACAATTCTAATCGTATTATTGATGTGCCGATGAATGATGTAAAATTTTATTTTGTATACTACATATATGCAATATAATTTTACACATACTTAATATATATGAAATTAACCTGTATTTGGTTAGAAACAATTATTACTTCAGGAAAATACCATAAATTGATTGAGCGGAATGCCTGAGCGCGTTCAACATACATTTCACATATGCAATATAACTACGACCGCCTCGTCGATACCTATGTGTATGTCAACTTTGATGTGCCGAAAAACACATAAATAAAACAACGTTGCATTAATATTATCATCACAATAATTCACACCACCATATGAAAGTAACATAATATTCATATTATTTTAACACGCTCGATTCCAAATCCTAATCCTCTAACAGCATATAATCGTTTATTTTGCATCGCATTAACACCATCAAACAGCTGACGTGGAATGAAATAGTTCCTATTTCAAAGCATGTATTTTTTCACGACTTTGGTTTTTTAAACTCTGTCTTTTTCCAACACCGTGATTTCTTTTTATTGATACCTCATTTGCTTTATGCTCTTCATCACCTAACAATAAATTAAAAGCTATAAGTAAACAGTATACACTAGTAATACATATATGTAATAGATTAGTACAATAGGGTCGACCTGAAAAAAATCAAAAAATAAACAGTTTCACCTGATATCGGATACAAAAGTAATACATGTATGTAATAGATTAGTACAATAGGGTCGACCTGAATATAACTGAAGAATCAACAGTTCCATATAATCTCGGGCTCTTCCTATAGTGTACATGTTATTTTTGGTCCTTGGTGTTGGGCAGTTCGGTCTCGGGACGAGTTCTGGCATTAACCCATGAAAACACAAAAAAAAAACAAACAAAGACTGATTTGGCTACAATTAATAAAAACTGAAGGATTGGCATAATCTTCAAAGGGAATATGAATAGGCTTTGAGGCTTTAACCATATATTAAGAATGATATTGTTAAAGTAACATGCAGTGTTAATCATTGTCAACGTAAAGTAAATCAGATTCTATATGATTTGCTAATTGTCATTTTTCTTGTATGAAGATACGCACATAAGCCCTTACTATCACAATATTATTTTGAGAAAGATGATCTATTTTAACATGTTGAAGCAAAATTAACATGACACCATATTAGGATTCAAGAACCAACAACACGAGTTCATTTAGACATTTCATCAAACAGTTGGAGGGCATACCGAATCAACAGATTAAATAAGCCTATAATGCTCAGTTAAGCACCCAAACTAAACAATCATAATGCAATATAACTGAAATTAACGAGTTCATTTACAACAGACTATATATGTAGGTAATATATTAGTGTTGCATATACGTGATAACTACTGCATATCATACATGTGCTGCATATATCTAATACAACAAGCATATATGCACTAACTTGAAATATGCAATAAAATACATTATTTATGAAATATATATATATATATATATATATATATAATATTCAACAAAACATGTAAGACACCTAAACTAATATCAATATATGATGATTCAAATATGCTTGTTCATAACTTTCATAAAAAAAAACAGAGCATCCACATTATGTGCATGTAATTCACCTAATTGACAATTATAACATGTGAATTGAACGACTACAAGCATATACCTTTTAGAATTCTTCAATTTTCTGCTTTATTTCATGATTGATTGGACGAATTAGATAACCAAACGATCGACACCTAACTGACACTCATAATGTTTAAATTAATCGACAATTGGAACTATGTATATGTAATGCATGTATGCAATACATCATAATTACATTTATGCAATCCATCAACACTGCATATACATGTAGTACAATAGTAATACATATACGCAATACTTGAAAAATCTTCAACAAATATATGAATCAGTCAATATTTGCATTGTTCTACAAATTAATGTTCAACTATGCTATATCGTTATTCTATTAAACAAAAAAAGGCAAAAATAGAGCCATCATTGTTCTATTGTACGCATTACGTTTACGCGTATAATACATATGCATTGCATACACGCAATACATGATATCTACATCAACATTCAATACACCATATACGCGTAAATGTCTAACACATAGATAGTGCGTATGTGTTATACGCGTAAACATACAAGACACATTAAATCATGTAATTCATATACGTATTGCACTAATGATACAAATAACGCGTATGCAATGCATATGCTCACTACATGAAGTCTACATTAATGTTTAATACACTATATCCGCGTAAACGTTCGACGCATCGGTAATGCGTATGTGCTATATGCGTAAACTTATAAGACGCATTAATACCGTGTCTAAATAAGTTGGTAGTGCATAAGTGTAATACAACATATAATGCTCATGTACTCACCTTCATTACTTTTGGATACGTCAACATCCAGTGTTCCACGTCTCAAAATGCATGCAGGTTTTGATGACCTCGATACAACTTTTGCTGTAATATTTATATGAAATATTATATATGTATAAAATACGTGTTAACAAGTATGTGTGCTTTTGAGAGTTTTTTACCTGGACTTGCATCTTCAACGTCCAACGATATTCCTTGATTCAATGTCCTGCTCCTTTTATGTCCTGTTGCCCGTGACTTCTTTGATTTTTCTATATTTGTAAAAGAAATAAATAAACGTATAAAATTAAAAAAAACAAAAAAATTATATAGTTGACCATTTCGTGCTTTTAAAAATAACGAAAAAATAAATAAACATTATAACTTACCTGTTTTTGTATCAGCAGCCGACTGTGTTTTACTTTTTTTCTTTTTCTTTTTTTTGCTATATACAATTCTTATCTTTTTTACCACATGATCTGTTTGCTCGTTGTTATCCATTATAGGTACTTGTGTTGGCCTTGCGGTTTCAGATTATGTTTCGTTTATTTTGCCTTTCTTTGTAAGTTTTAAAACTGTCATCTTTTTCTTGTTATTACTTGTATGCATTATGTCCACGTGTTAGTAAACATGAAAAAGAAAGAGTTTCATATATTTGCATGTACATATACCTAAACAAACACCATACAATTCCTTACTCTATTCATGTTATAATGTAACACACCTATGCATTTATATACATTTTATGACCATGTAAGACAACATTAAAGTGTTTTGACAAACTTATCTATAAAACACTCAATCAGTCACAATAATTATGTGCTGCGTATATGCAATCAAAAAAATAGTAAATTTTCATCAACGTTTTATTGTTTGGCTATATATATATATAACAAAGTATAACGCTTACGTGAAGCGGTATATGCAAAATAATGTTCGATCTACAACCGAAACGCACAAACGACATATGTTGCTTCGATTTAAGTGCAATATACCAATTATCCATGTAATACATATGCGCAATCACACGTATACAATCTATTATCAACATATTGTTACTCTATTTACCAAAAATAAAGCATGAAAAACATAGTATAATGCGTATGTGAAGCGGTATACACAAAATAATGCTTGATTTACAACCAAAACACACAATAATATCATATGTTTGCTTCAGTTATGTGTAATATACCAATGCCTCATGTAATACATATGTGCAATCACACATATACGATCTATTATCAACATATTGTTACTCGGTTTCAGAGATAAAGCACGAAAAACATAGTATAATGCGTATGTGTAGTGGTATACACAAAATAATGTTTGATTTACAACCAAAACGCACAATAATATCATATGTTTACTTCGATTATGTGTAATATACTAATGACTCATGTAATAAATATGTGCAATCACACGTATACGAGCTATTAACAACATATTGTTACCCAATTTTCAGATATATAGCATGAAAAACAAAGTATAATGCGTATGTGGAGTGGTATACACAAAATAATGTTTGATTTACAGCCAACACGCAAAATAATCATATGTTTGTTTCTATATGTTTAATATACTAATGATTCATGTAATACATATGTGCAATCACACGTATACGAGCTATTAACAACATATTGTTACTCGATTTTCAGAGATAAAGCACGAAAAACAGAGAATAATGTGTATGTGTAGTGGTATACACAAAATAATGTTTGATTTACAACCAAAACGCACAATACTATCATATGTTTGCTTCGATTATGTGTAATATACTAATGACTCATGCATACATATGTGAAATCGCACGTATACGAGCTATTAACAACATATTGTTACCCGATTTTCAGATATAAAGCAAGAAAAACAGAGAATCGGCTATCGAATGATTACCTGGTAGTGTTCTTTTGCTTCGATTATGTGTTCTTCGCGTTTAATCGGCTGGTTTGATCCCGTTCGTCTGGTCTGAAGAAATGTAACACCCCGGCTAAAGCGGAATACGCCTGAGTGTGACGTACAGATTGCTCAAAACACATGTGACACTATTAAGTGACGATATTACCATTAATTGATTCAAACAACATGTACACAAGTTTGTAACAAGAAATACAAGGAAAATACAAGAACAATTAATAGCTTATCCATTTATTAATATAACCTAAGTTCTAGTGTCCTTGTGACGGCAACAGTCTCTAAATAAGGTACCTGTAGCATATATATAAAATAATGTCAACTAAATGAATATTTGGTGAGTTCACACAAGTTTTGATATAAGTACATAAAAATCTACAATTTAATGAACAAGTGTAAATGAGCAAGTAAGGTCCTTTCCAACTGGGATTGTGCACCAGCGTACTCAGATAATAGCGCAAGTAAGTGTCTTTTCCATTGGTAACAACCAACGTACCCGGATCGAGGCCCCCTATTCCACTCATAACATCGAGGTCCTGAGTGCATGGGGGGCGTATGATCATGCTTAATGAGGAAACCATGAGCACGTAATCTTTGAGCAAGTAAGCATATAACACACAAGTCCATGTAACGAATTGTAGTTTGTAAATAATGAATAAACGAAATTGTCTTTTTGATAGGATATATATGCTACCCTCAAAATGTATGAAAGCGTTAAAAAGGGGGTGTGAGAAACTCACCTTTGAGATTGAAGACAACTTGAAATAATAACAAAAAGTGCGTTTAAGGAAATTGAAATGATTGAACCTCACAAACTATAATTAAAAAGGAAATAGAAAATTTAAAGACTAGCTATCGGGATTATAAAAGTTAAATAATATTAGTTTTAGAAATCATGCATTATTTTAATATCTATTTCATTAACTTATGGAAAATGGGGACTTGGGGATATTTAATGAGTTTAACAAAAATGAATAAAGTTTATATAAATCATTTGATATTTATTAGTTGAAGAATTATTTGTAGATAAATAATTATAACTTATTAATATAAGATTAAATAACATTATTAATAACAATTTATGATTAAACATTTTATTTTATTCTAGTAACATAATTAATTAATTTACTAATTAGTTAACTTAAATGTTTTGCATGAATTCTTTTAAAGAGATAATAAATATTAGTTATGTTGAAATAAAATAAACAATAATTAATTTACTCAATGATTATTAAAGATATGAAGTATGTTATATCTATTGTAAAATATTTTAAATAAAAGAAATTTTTATAGATCATCTTATTTAAAAAAAAGTTTATAAGTTATGATGATCAACGGATCATAAGATTTAGATAAATATATATTCATGCTTGTTCTTGCAAAATAACTAGGTTTGATCCAAGATTTAGAAAAATCAAAGTGTTCATCTTGGATATCCATGATCATAACGATTCTTAAAACCAAAATATAATATTTTTATGATAAAAGTAACATAATCATGAAGAACATCTTATGAACAAGTATGAACATTCAAGGTAAAATTAAAACAAAAGCTATAAAATGCATGAAATGGTAAAAACTTACTTGTTAATGCTCTTAAGCTTAAGAAAAAAATGTATTGATGTGTGAAAATAATGGAGGATTTGTCCTCCTTTTATAGTGAAAATATAGAGTTGTAATGTCTTATGGAATTAAAGAAATTAAGTCATGTTTATTATAATTAAAACACAAATTAAAAATAGTTTAATGGGGCATTCAAAAGGTTTAACTATTTTAATAAACTTTATTTAATTAAAACATTCATTAGTTTTTTTTTATTAGTTAAGTAACATAATATGAAAAGATGATGATAATGATAATAATACTAATAATAAAAGTAGTAGTGGTAGTGGCAGTGGCAGCGGCAGCGGTAGCGGCGGCAGTAGCAACAGTAGTAGCAGTAGTAGTTAAATAATAATTCTTGTAAATTGCATGGGACATGTACATAAATATTTTACAACGGTGGTGAAAAGTATAATTACATAGAAATGATAACATAAAATACATTGACGAAAATTTAGATTAATTAATAATAATATAAAAATATATAAATTTAAATAGAAACAAAACCGAAAATTTATAACGGGTCTAGTTATCGGTTTTGAAAATTAACGAATGTTACAAGAAACCCCACGTTAATGGGGTTGGAATGAACGATGTAACTGTGTGAAATCTGGAGAGAGAGAGAGAGGGAGGGAGAGAATAGAGATAGAAGTGATGGTTTTGAGCGGGTTTTGTTATCACTCTTCTTTAATTTTCAATTTGATTAGGTGAAATCAATGGAAATAATAGAGTTCTCTAGTTCTCTCATGTAGAAGAGTTCTCTCTAGATCCTACCCCTATATATATATATATATATATATATATATATATATATATATATATATATATATATATATATATATATATATATAAGGTTTGGATCAAATACAAATGAAATTAACGTGCTAAACGTGAGAATCAAGTAGAGTAATTAGATATAATTACTCTACTTGATTCTCACGTTTAGCACGCTAATTTCATTTTTACGTTAATTTTATTTGTACGTTAATTTCATTTATATATATATAAGTTCAAGTTATACTCACAACCCGATCATTTTCTCGACCTAGGTTGCAACCTACTTTAATGGCACATGGCAACATGCTAGTGGTTTTTTTGTTTTTTTATTAAACAATCCCGTGTATTACGGGGGTTGTTTTATGTTATTTGTTTCTAATATTTATTTATTTTTCTGAATTTTTATTTTTTTTATTGTATGAAAGTTAATAATATACTTATGGTTTGATGATAAACTGTTTCACAAATAAATGAGATGTCATAACCCGGTTTAAAAGCTATATGGGTTTGATGAGACCCATGACCCGTTTATTTTTTAACTATAAAATTGGTTTATTAATTATAAATCATATATATTTTGTTAAATAAATAATATATTAATATTTAGTATATCTCTACTTTATATGATTTTTATATCAAATATTTGGTGACATTAGTTTTAAATTTAATGAGATGTTATAACCCGTTTAAGAAATATATGGGTTTGATACCGTGAATTCAGGTCAAATGCATGAGAAGCATCCATTTAAAAATCAAGCAAATCTGGTGACTTCAAAAAAAGGGGAGCGACCACATCGTGACACGTAAGATTTTTATGTTTTCGTTTATACATATATAATAGATTGATCTTACATGTATTTTGATTTTTATTTAATAACTCATATTATTTAATTTTTTTATAAAAATTCTAAAAAGATAGTCTTAGCCTTTTTTTATGAACAATTTGATATATCCTTTATAAAAAACGGAGTACTTTCAAAATTATGTATTTTTAAAAGGATTTTTTAATAGAAATTTGATATTATCTCATTTGTCACTTGTCCACATTCTACAAGTTTATTAAAATGTATTTATTTTAAAAATAATTTTATATTAAAAATTATATTGTTTCAAGAAAATAAATATTTTTATTATTTATAATTAGAAAAGAATTAAAACCTAAATAAGATATATTGAATAGAAAAATTGGTTTGGTTTGGGTTGGGTTTGGTTGTAAGTGAGATTAAAAAGTTGAGTTAGGTTGGATTGTGTAGATGGATGATAGATAAATTAGTTTTTTATTGAAAGTTAGGCGGGTTGGGTTGGGTTGGGTTGGGTTGGGTTATGAATAAAGTTAGTCTAAGTCTTACAAGTATTTTTTAAGCAATGACTATTTAATTAATTGAGTATTAGACTATTAGTGGTCACAACTTATATCGTTGTCACCCTCACTCTCATTGACTGGAATAAAGTTAACACAAAACCTCAGGGGGCGTATTTCGGATGTCAAAGGGGAGTTACGAGGGGGGGAACTCCCCACCACACAAGGCTTAGGGAAATAATTTGTTTTCAACACTTACAGGTTACAACCTCCAACGATCTCACGATTTTGTAACTTGTATAACGGCACACTACTTTACATGCTACTTTATTTATTTTTTCTCAATCACATTTTTCCCTCGTTCCTGAGATCATTGCTAGAAGCAGTCTAAAAAGGTACTTGGTTGGATATTGTTAGATTTTAGCTCAGCATTTGTAGAGTTGGGTGTGAATTTGTGGGACTTGGCAGAAAGGAAAGTTGATTGTGGTGATAACACTTTCTTTTGGAAACATTTAGGGTGTGGAGACATTTTGCTTAAGGACAATTATCCTAGGCGGTAACAGTGTATGCTATTGAGGCTAATGAAAATTGCAAGATTAAAGATAGGGCTACAGTTCAAAGAGATGGGGCTGGTCCATTTTCGTTGGATTGGAAGTGTACTCTTTAATGGTAGGGAAGTCTTGTGATTATAAAAGCTTATGAAGTAATATGAATGGGTTTTAATTCGCTTCAAAATTGGATTATTGGTTTTTCAGGGATACTGCTCGGATAATTGGGGTCTGCTCTATCTAGAGCTAGTTTTTCTAATATTTCTTGGTGTGATTGATGTTATTCCTTAAAACTCTTAGTAATATTTTCCATTGTTTTTCTAGCTTCTTGCTAGTTATAAAACATGCTACCTTCTAAAGGAAATTAGACCAAAACCGCATTGTATATTTATGAATAGCTCATAACTAGCCCGACCCAACTCATGCTTACTCTATAAACTAAGTTAAGTAACAATTCGGTCAAGCCTTTAGATAATTACTGACCTACGTCTTAAGGATGATTTATTTGAAAATACCCTTTCAGTTATTCCACATTAAACTAATCCATTATCGGTCAACTCATGATGTGAGCTCAAAAATCAAATGTGACAACTTTAGAAAAATAGGCAACAAAAATACAAAATCAGATTATTATTAAGATTTTAAGATAAAGAGAATAAATGAAATGCCATGAGATAAACAAAGAGGCTCAGATCTAAAACAGGGGGATGGGGGGCAAAGAAGATGCTGATTACGCCATGGCTGCAAATACCCGGTTGCATATTATATTAATATTATGCCATCCGGATCTTGCCCCGCCAAGATGCGTCTCGGATCTTAAACGTCCCAATCGGAAGGAATACATCGATCATCACAGCCTTTATACAAATTTATAAAACAGCACTGCTGCTGTAGATAATATAGAACCACCATCACCAGTCACCACCACCACCACCGCCATAGCAGCTATGTAAATATTTGGGTTAGAATAATAATAATAATAATAATAATAATAATAATAATAACAGAAAGACCAGACAGTTGCATGACAGATGCTCGCAAAGGGTTGTTGGGTGAAATCATCGGCTCAATATGATATAATCATATGGTGGCAAGAGAGGGCAACCACCCTTTGTGAAATTCCCAATTCTCTTTCTCTCTTTCTCATCCCCCAGTTTTGGTGGTCTTTATGACTGAACCCCTCTACATTATATACTGCCTCCTTAAACAATTTTCGCCCCTCACATTTCATTAAATTTTTTTTTGGGTGGTTATGTGTGAATAAGTCTATACGGCTCGTACATGGCCTATACGAGTCGCATAGCCCTAACTTATTGACATGCGTACGAACGTGACAATGTAGCAGCTTTTTGCAGTCTATACGAGCCGTATAGATTTTCCAGCTCGTATAGCCCACGTAACTCGTCTGACCTATACGAGCCGTATATGGTCTATACGACTCATATGTACAGCATGTCAGCGTGTACTTTGACCATAGATTTTTAATTATTTTTCTGGTCTATACGACTCGTATAGGTGGTATACGACCCGTATAGACCAAGTATTAAATTTTCTTTCTCCAACCATGTAAGATTTGTGTGTTGCTTTGTTAGATAATACCAAAAGTTGTATGGTTGATTGTAATATTTGGATATAAGCCTAAAACATGATAGATTTGTCTGATGATTTATGATTTTCTATAGAAAGTTGTTTGACTAATTGTAATATTGGGATTTAATAATCTAGTGAATATAATATAAAGAGGTGTTTTAAGTTTTTCAACTTTTATCATTCTTGTTCGTTCTTAGTTTCTTTTCTCATATGATCTAGATCATGTTTTAGTTATGTAAGTTTTAAACGAATGGAGTTTTTCACAACGATCTTTGAGAATAATTATGAAGAAAGTAATTTTAATGGAAATTATGGAGTTGCCGGTGATGAAAATTGTGAAGCTACCGGTGGTGAAAAGTATGAAGTTACCGGTGGTGAAAATTCAAGCAACATATCTATTTTTTCAACCTATAAGGTAAAATCATAAAGTATTCTTATCTAAATATTTTTTCAATCGTATAAATTACCTTTGCTAACAAATAATTTTAATTACAGATATTTATATCTCTTGATGAAATGAAGATCTGGGCTCAAAAAATCGGTCGGGAGAACGGTGTCGTCGTAGTCACCGAACGAACGAAGAACAATGCCGCGGGGGATGTGATAAAAATATTCCTTAAGTGTGATCGCGATGGAGTATACAAGTCAACAGTGAAAGTTAAACGTTCGGGTACAAGAAAAACTAATTGTCCGTTTAAGTTAGTTGGAAAATACCACAATGAATACAACAGTTGGGCATTATTGATGAACCATGGTGACCACAACCATGAACTCGCTCAACATATGGAGGGTCATCCATACGCTATGAGGTTGACTGAAGATCAGAAAACTACGGTGAGAAACATGTATTGAAATAAATCGGCGCCATGTGACATTTAAGTTTTATACAGGGGGAAGACGAGACAAATGTGTCCTCACTCCTAATTGTGCATAACGAAACATATAAGGTACGTAAGGAGATATTCCAAGCCGAAAGTCACATGGAAGTTCTTTTCGGACTTTTGGGTGATAAAGGTACCCACAATTTTCGCAAAAATTCATCCACCAACGCCATGGAGGATATATTCTGTATGCATCCTATGCCCTATATGATGTTTCGTGCTTTCCTTCACGTGTTGATTATTGACACGACGTACAACACTAACGAATACAAGTTGCCGCTTGTACAAATTGTTGGTGTAACTTCGACCGGCAAGACGATTACGATTGCGTTGTCTTTTATATCAAAAGAGATGGAGGATAACTTTACATGGGTGATAACGAGGCTTAAGTCGATGTTACACAAGTGCATGAAGCCACGTGTGATATTGACATATAGGGATCTTGCGTTGATGAATGCTTGTAAAGTTGTATTCCCGGATGCAACAAAGTTGCTATGCAGATGGCACATATCTCAGAACATTAAAAAGCATTGCAAGCAAAGTTTGTCCGGGGTGATAAAAACTGGGAATATTTTGAAGAACTATGGAACTCGTTAATTCATTCTCCCACGTTAGATGTAAACGGGTACAATTACAAGTGACTTCATGACGGATTAACCGGCAAGCATAATAGTAAGGTTTTTTTCCGTCTCAACTTCGTTGTTATATGTATGTTTGATGGTGTTTCGGTCAAAAATTAACGAACTAACTTTTGATCAAATTAGTGCGTGAGGTGGAGTGCTTGATGGTAAAATGAATGAACACAGAGATATGATCACGAGGGAAAAAACCGTTGATTATGATAATCTTGTCTTGGTAAAAAATTATCAACGTAATCTTTGGTCGAATTGCTCCGGTCAAAGATTGACAATGTAATCTTTGGTCGATATGGTACTTGATTATAATAATCTCCGGCACAAAAAACCCCCGGACGGTGAAAACTATCACCGTCAATATTATTAATAGTAAAAAATGGTTATTACAAGTGGTGGAGCTAATAAGTGATCGTAAGCTATGTGTTACAGTGTTTGCTAGTAAGCTAAGTCGTGAGAGTGTGTGTTCTAGTGATATTATCAGCTCGTTTATATAAGATAAGGTTACAACTGTTATCCCGAACAATCCGGAAACCCTAGACTATTTCTTCAATAATCCGTTGCTTGCCCACGTTTCATTTGACGAAGTTCAAGCACTAGCCGTTGTAAGTCCACATTCATATCAACATATTTAACACGTGATCTTATCTGCAAAACAAAGAAAAATAATATAGGACAATTGAATTAGTCAAACCTCATCCTCGGAATATTAGCGTTGACGGGATAGCTCAAAATCCTTGAATCGTAGCTCATCCTGAGGATAGAAAATCTACACCCACCAATTGCCCCCAATTTTTATAGATAACGCGTGACAACTGTAAAAATTTCAAATTTTGAAAAGTAAAATATCTTCTGCCAACTGAAAGGACATGCACGCGGATTGAGGAGACCCTATAACCGTCCTTCCAGGTTATAATCAAACCATTTCTCAATCTCAAAATAATAATTCCTCCATCGGTTTACAATCAGGTCAGTTCCTCTTTCTCGTCTTCTTTAATTTCTTGAAATTTTTCTTCCGATCTAAACGATAATGAGGAAGAGAACCCCTCGAGCGCCCAATCCTTTCTCCTTCGTAACCTCGGAAGACTTTGTCGATCAAGCTCACATTCCGGCCACCGATGAAGACCAGTGTCTTTTTAGAGATCTAGATATTAGATTTCTAAAAGACTCGGGTTTACTACATGCTGAAGCTATTATTAGGCCCTATGATCCCAAAGTCAAGGCTGACTTTTCCTCCAAAACCTGGATTTGCTTTTTTCATTACCCTTTTCGATTGGTCTTTCATATCCGTTTTCCTCTCTTATCAAGGAGTTCTTTGACGTTACTGGATTCTCTTACTCCCAAGTCATGCCGATGGTGTGGAGAGTCTTGGCCACCGTAGATCGATTGAATAAAACCCATGGGTTGTCGATTGGTATACCTTAGATAGCTGCCACCTATAACCTCCGTACACACGGGTCTTTCCGCTACTGCCTTCAATCCAAATCCATCTGTCTTTACATGGTTCCCAAGGTGTCCATTAGTGACCCTGACTGGAAGAAAAAATTCTTTTTCGTCCTTCGTGACTCTATTCCAGATGGAATGAACTTTCCTATTAAATGGGTTCACAAGGGTAGGAAATCTTTAGGATAGAATTTCTTTTGCAAATGTTTTGTGTTAATATGGTTTCTTTGTTGGCAGTTGTGTTTGAGGATTTGGTAAAGTATAGGAAGGATACAAATAGAAGGCTTAAGGCATTGTTTAAGATTCCACCAGAGGATAGGGAGTTCTGGTTAGAAGAAGAAACGGGAGAAACAAGTGTAACTTCTGCAAAGTCTGTTGAGAGCATGTCTTCTGGTAAGTACTTTGGGTTTTTCATGAAATCCTTAGGATTTTACTTTCTTGGGAATAACTTGATAAATTGTTGTATAGGGATGCCGAAGCCAAAGTCTTCTTTCAGCTTAGTTGATCTGGACGATCGTATTGAGGATAGGACCGTGGTAAAGCAAGAACACTCCAAGACCGCTTCTCCGATAGTGAGAGTTCCGACGTCCCGTCAGAAAAGCGCTGCACAGAAGAAGAAGAAAGCCACTACTTCAGCCGAGATTGAGCCCTTTTCCGATATGAGCACTACTGACGATGTGGAGAAGCTGCAAGCTCTTGCCAACTTTCTTGGGACAGTAAGTACTTTCGTTTATCCTGAAATAGTAAACTGCAGAAAACTTATGTTAATTTGGGGATAACAGAAAACTGAAGGTTACCGTCGGAGATCCCAAGATGCTGAGTTGGCTCAAAAAGAGGATGAGGTTAAGGCTGCTGATCTTCTGCATGCTGCTGATATCAAGGAAAAGCTGCTAAAAAAGAAGGATAAATAGATTTTGGATCTCAGAGCCTCATTTGAGTTAGAGAAGACTGAGTTCCTCGAAGAGGCCAAGAAGTGTGCAGCCACCAGTATCCTGGAGTCGATGATCAAGATGTCAGAGGAAGTGCAAGCGAAAGGCTACACGATGGATTCCTGGAACTCTGCGGCTTGGAGAAAGAAACTGAAGATGCTTAGGGGTAAGAAGATTGAGAAAGATGATGTGGCGGGCACTTCTGAGGTGGTCAAGGAGGCAGGTGTTAGCGAGGAGACGAAGGGAACCAAGGCTGGTGAGGTGACGGAGTCAGAGAATAAGGAGGGTGATCAAGGCGAAGGTGACAAGGTTTGAGCCGGGTGTTCCTGTTGTGTTAATGTGTTTGTGATGGTGGTTTTAAACAATTTTTATTTTGGTTATGTAAGGATAATGTAGCACTCTCAGGATAATGGTTTGGGTGGAGGGATTCTGGTTCAGGACGAAGCCCAAACCTTTTATTTTCTGCTTTAAGACAATATGATGGTTCAGGTGGATGGATTCTTTTTTGAGTGAAACCTAAATCATCCCTTTCCTGCACTTTTAATATTAGTAGAATAACCTTTTATGACTTATGTTGGTGTTTTATCTTCGTTCATGTTATCGAATTTTCACAATAAAGTTGATTTCATTAGAATTTAGAAATCGAAGTGAGATAAGAAACCAAATTTAGGTTTAAGTTAATGAACCATCATAAAGTCATAAAATTCATTAAATAGAAGGAAATAAAGAACATTGCAAAATAGGAAGTCATACAGAATTATTTAGTAATCAACTTTGATAAGGTACAGACCACTTCGTCCTTGTTAACAAGATTACCTCTCAGGTTGTTCTTCTAATCATAAGGATATCCTGCAATATTATCCTGAGAATAATTTTAGAAATTCTGGTGACAAGGCCCAAATATACTGGCGACAAGGCCTAAACTGGCGACAAGGCCTTTGAGAAGAGGTGAAAACCCCTTAAACCTTAGGATTAAAGTGGCGACATGGCCCTTGAGAAGAGGTAAAAACCCCTTAAACCTTAGGATTAAACTGGCGACATGGCCCTTGAGAAGGGGTGAAAACCCCTTAAACCTTAGGAAATGGTACATCTACCATAAACTTGAGATTCGAACCAATAGCTGAGAATAACGAGGTAACAAATCACTATATTTCATGTGCTGGCCCCGTCTCTCAAACAACGGCCGAATAAACGTGTGCTACAGGCCATCTTAAGAAGAGGTGAAAACCCCCCTTAAACCTTAGAAAGTATTGAATAATACCTTAACTGGCGACAAAGGCCAACTGGAGACAAGGCCCTTAAAAAGAGGTGAAAACCCCTTAAACCTTAGAAATAAACTGGCGACAAGACCTATATATACTGGCGACAAGGCCCAAATTGACTCCATTCCATGTGGGGATACCACATATCTTCAATCTACAAAACAGTCAACTCTAAGTGAGGGGTGGGTGTTAGCCTTGCTAACACCTCTCCGATGCTTAAGTCAGTACCAGGATAGAAGAATAATAATGTTGAAAAATAAAAAAGATAAATTAGAATACGTACCTTAGTTGTTTAACATTACTGTTAAATTATCCTCGGGATAGAATCTTACATAAAATATTTTTTGAGGTGGATAGCGTTCCAAGCCCTTAGTAGTAAGTCACCATCCAAAGTGGACAATCTGTATGCCCATTTTCCTGCTTCTGAATCTATCATGTAAGGACCTTCCCACTTTGGTGCAAGCTTTCCATCTGCAGGATTTGTAGTATTATGAAAGGCTTTTCGGAGAACCAAATCCCCTTCTTGAAATCTACGAACCCTGATATTTTTGTTGTAGGACTTTGATATCTTCTGCTGATAAGAGGCCATTCTGATCTTTGCTAAATCCCTGAGTTCTTCCACTGCGTCTAAATCTTCAAGTAGACTTTGAGTGTTATCTACGGAATTTTGATGACTGACTCTAGCTGTAGGGACAACTGCTTCAGCTCCAAACACCAATAAGAAAGGGGTCTGACCAGTAGCATTTTTTGAAGTGGTCCTGTCTGCCCAAAGAATAAAGGGTAGTTCCTCGGCCCAATTTCCTTTCTTAGACCCCAACTTTTTCTTCTGGTTATTGATAATGATTTTGTTGCTTGACTCGGCCTGTCCGTTAGCCTGAGGATAGACGGGTGTTGAAGTGATCATTTTGATTCCCCAACTGGCACAAAAGTTGGTGGTTCTCTTGCCGATGAACTGCGAGCCATTATCACACACTATCTCTGCCGGGATTCCAAATCTTGTCAGAATATTGCGCTTGATGAATGAGATAACTTCTTTCTCCCTGACTTGAACAAAAGACTCAGCCTCAATCCACTTTGAGAAATAATATGTCATTGCCAGCATGAAGACTTTTCCTTCCGGAGCTCTTGGTAGCCTTCCCACTATAGCCATACCCCACTTCATGAAAGGCCAAGGGGATATAATAGGATACAAAGGTTCTGCTGGCTGGTGGAGAATGTTGCTATGTCTCTGGCATGCATCACATTTTTGGGAATAACTCATAGCATCTCTCTTCATCGTTGGCCAAAAATATCCGGTCCTCAGGATTTTGGAGAATAGTGCTCTGCCCCCAGTGTGATTCCCACAATCTCCTTCATGGATATCCTGAAGAACTTCTTGAGCTTCTGTCTTCTCCAAGCATCTAAGTTATGGTCCTGCAAGAGATTTTATGTATAATATATCATTCATTATAGTGTATGGGATTACCTTTGTGCGAAAAGCTCTTGGGTTTTCATCTTTGGGGATAACCCCATCCTGAATATATCTCCTGATTGGGATAATCCAAGAATTTTCATTATCCTCAGGATCCTTGGCTCTCATATATTCATCATCTTCTGATATTTCATTGATACCTTGCTCTTCTATTGCTGGGCTCAGGATGTGTTTGATGGGGATCTTGACACCTTCTGGTATTCTGAAGGATGAAGCTAAGTATGCTAAAGCATCTGCTTCAACATTCTCTTCTCTAGGTACCTGTGAAATATCAAACATTTCGAAACACTTTGCTAATTTTTTTACTAGGTCTAAATATTTCATTAGTTTTTCTCCTCTAACGGTATATGAACCATTAAAGTGATTGGTTATTAATAATGAATCAACATGAAATTGAATAAACCTGATTTTCATGTCGATTGCTAGTTGTAATCCTGCTATCAAAGCTTCATATTCCGCTTCATTGTTTGTGGCTTGGAATCCGCAGGATATGGATTGAGGTATAATGTCCCCCTGTGGCGATTTCAGCAGGATCCCAAGACCTGTTCCTCTAACATTTGAAGCACCATAAGTGTATAGAGTCCACTTATCTTTGGTCTCTTCAAGTTGTTGTACTTCTAAGTCTGCTTCTTCTTTAAGTTCACTGGTGAAATCAGCCACAAAGTCTGCTAATGCCTGGGATTTGATGGCAGTCCTCGGCTCATATGTTATATAAAATGCGCTTAGTTTCACGGCCCATTTTTCCATCCTGCCTGACATTTCTGGTTTTCTCAAAACAGACTTAATAGGATAATTAGTTTTAACACAAATAGGGTGAGTTTCAAAATAATGTCTAAGTTTAATAGATGCCATAATAAGTGCTAAAATTAATTTCTCAAGATAAGAATTGTAGGTTCCCTGGACGGATCACACTAGATATCTCGGTCTACTCAGGTGCGGAATCCCTGCGTAGATCGTTACGAGCGTAGAAAGCAAATCAAACAAACACACGAATAACCCGAAACACGTTATATATTAATAACCGAACTCACGTGATATGAATCACTGATACAGACTCTCGATTAACTCAAACGACTCAAATGACTAACTCGTTAACCGACTGATTAACCAACACAAAATAAGCCGTAAACTATATATAAATACACGACAACTTCGCCTGGCATGTTCAGGCGAAGTGGTCCATAACTTCGCTTGTTCAACAAGTTCGCCTAGGCGAACTTGTTAACAACTTCGCTTTAAACAAAAACAGAAATAACATTACAGACTCGATTACAGACACTAGACTATGAACTACTGACATTCATGCACCAACAAGAATACCTGGTTTCAGCATCCAATAGACTCTTACTTACATAATAGATGGGATGTTGTTGGCCTTCGAGATCTTTGGCTAACACAGCACTTAAAGCATTATTTGATACAGCTAGATATATAGATAGAGGTTCACCTTCTTCGGGTTTTACCAGCAGAGGGGCAGAAGAAAGATAAGCTTTTAAGGACATTAAAGCTTCCTCATGCTTACCGGTCCACTCGAACCTTCAATTTTTCCTCAGGATATCATAAAATTCCTTGCACTTTTCTGAGGATTTGGATATGAATCTGTTGAGTGCTGCTATCCTGACAGTCAGTCTTTGAACATCTTTGACTGATGATGGGGATTTCAGGTTCAGGATAGCTTGTATCTACTCTGGACTCGCCTCTATCCCCCTTTTGGTGACCATGTATCCCAAGAATTTGCCAGCCTTCACTTCGAAATGGCACTTTGCAGGGTTCAGCTTCATGTTATATTTGTCGAGGATATCAAATGCAGTCTTGAGATCCTGGAGGTGATCCTCAGCTTTCTTGGACTTCACCACCATATCATCAATATAGACTCCCATCGTTTCCCCCAGTTGCTCTTTGAACATCATGTTGACTAACCTCTGATAGGTTGCACCTACATTTCTAAGTCCAAAGGGCATAGCAATATAACAATAAATACCTGTGGGAGTCATGAAGGCTGTTTCTTCTTGATCTAAGGGCTCCATTTGGATTTGCTGAAATCCTGAGGATGTGTCCATAAATGTCAACATCTCGTAGCCGGCTGTAGCATCTACCATCGAATCGATGTGTGGCAGAGGGAATGGATCTTTAGGACAGGCTTTATTCAAGTCTGTAAAATCTACACAAACTCTCCATTTTTCATTCTTTTTCTGCACAACCACCACATTTTCCAACCATCGGGGATATTGAACTTCCCTTATCATATTTGCCTTCAAAAGTCTTTCAACTTCTTCGAGATAACAACAGAAGAAGGAGGAGGAGGCATGGAAGGCTTCACGGAGGAATCTGAGGCTGCGGCAGAAGAAGAAACAATCTTTGGTTGGGAAGACATGTTATGGATATTGAAAGTAGGGTTTAGTTTGAGAGTTGATAACGATCAAAGCACCGATTGCCCCACGGTGGGCGTCAAATTGTTTCGGTAAAAAATTAACGAACTAACTTTTGATCAAATTAGTGCGTGAGGTTGAGTGCTTGATGGTAAAATGAATGAACACAGAGATATGATCACGAGGGAAAAAACCCTTGATTACGATAATCTTGTCTCGGTCAAAAATTATCAACATAATCTTTGGTCGAATTTCTCCGGTCAATGATTGACAGTGTAATCTTTGGTCGAATTGGTACTTGATTATAATAATCTACGGCACAAAAAACCCCCGGACGGTGAAAAACTATCACCGTCAATATTATAATAGTAAAAAATGGTGATTACAAGTGGTGGAGCTGATAAGTGATCGTAAGCTATGTGTTACAGTGTTTGCTAGTAAGCTAAGTCGTGAGAGTGTGTGTTCTAGTGATATTATCAGCTCGTTTATATAAGATAAGGTTACAACTGTTATCCCGAACAATCCGGAAACCCTAGACTATTTCTTCAATAATTCGTTTCTTGCCCACGTTCCATTTGACGAAGTTCAAGCACTAGCCATTGTAAGTCCACGTTCATATCAGCATATTTAACACATGGTCTTATCTGCAAAACAAAGAAAAATAATATAGGACAATTGAATTAGTCAAACCTCATCCTCGGAATATTAGCGTTGACGGGATAGCTCAAAATCCTTGTATCGTAGCTCATCCTGAGGATAGAAAATCCACACCCAACATATGGCACATTTGTTTATGTACTCATGTTCGTCTTTTTTTCCTTTCTATTTTTTACATATTTAGGTGTATTTGATTACGTGAACACAAACTGGATTGTTAAGTACAAAGAGATGTTGGTGTCTGCATGGACCGATCAAGTTCTCCACTTCGGGAACAGTACAACCAACAGGGTTGAGAGTGCGCATGCTTTTCTCCAGAAAAACTTACTTACTACGAAGTCTACGCTTGAAACAATTGTGGGTGTTATCCATCAGATCGTGAAGTTGCAGCAAAAAAACCAAAAAAGGAACATTTGAAGATAGTCGTAAAAAAGATGAATGATCACGACATCCCACTATTCAAGGAGTTACGAGGTAATGTGTCAATTTTAACCCTAGAACTATTAGTTAAAGAGCTTAACCGCATGCACAGAATCATTGAGCATGGGTACGGGTGCGGATGCCATATTCGCACTAGTTGTTCATTGCCATGCGCCTGTATGCTTTCTAACTATTTGACTACATACGACACCATTCCATTGGATTCAATTGATATCTTCTTGAAGAAGTTGGATTTTAATCCGTTATATATTGAACAAGAGGAAGATATTAATTGTGAAAGCGCTGTAGAAGCATTCAAACAAGAGTTTGAGAAACAATTTGATGGTGGTAAAAGAAGCATGTTATCAAGGTTCTGGTCATTTATCAAGCCAGCCTCATCAAATCTTCAAGTACCAATTGTTCAAAAAAAATAACCGTGGGCGTCCAAAATAAAAGGATATAAAAAACAAGAACAAACCTGAGCCCCCCCCCCCTTAAACGTTGTAATTCAACGACCTTAACGTTAAGAGATGAAGATGATGATTTTCTATCCTCACAGTTAGAGCCTTCAAGACAAAGTTTGTTTGTGGGTAGCCAACAAGGTACTAGACAAAGTTCGTATGTGGGTAGACAACAAAGTAGACAAAGTTCTCATGTTTCGGGTTATTACTGTTTTGGTCAAAAATCGATTAAGAATAATGTAACCGAATTTGTAAAGTGAGGTTTAGTGCTTGAATGATAATAATGCTTATGAAACGATAACACAGAGATTTTTTACGAGGAAAAGCCCTTGATCTTGGTCGGATCGCCGGCACAAAAACCCTGGGTGATGACAAATTGTCTATCACCTCTTTGTTAATCAAAAAATGGTGTTACAAGGTTGGAGATTATGATTAGTAAATGCAAGAATCTCTAAGTGTGTGTGAGTATTGCTAGGTTTATCTCTGAGTATTGCTAATGAACGTGAAGTGTACGATGTGTCACTTAACTGATCAAAAACTCGATTAAATACAAAAATAAAAGCTAACAACTAGTCCTATCTTTGCGCCACTCTCCCACTAGCTACGTCCAAGTCCTTTGACCACGTGCTGAATAAGCTCCATAACGTAAAAATAGGTAGACTAGGTCTTCTAGTCGTTAGACCCGTTAATTATAAACCTACACATGAGAAACAATCATTAGTAACAAAAAATACCGAGGATCCTTGATCCTATGCAACCTGAAACATATCTCAAGGATAAATATCCAAATACTACACAAGGATAAAGTATCCTCAGCATACAATCTTTGCCCTAAC
Source organism: Bidens hawaiensis (assembly GCF_021521415.1). NCBI lineage: Eukaryota > Viridiplantae > Streptophyta > Magnoliopsida > Asterales > Asteraceae > Bidens > Bidens hawaiensis. The sequence goes on along the minus strand of NW_027502622.1, from coordinate 870 downwards.
AATTGCCCCTAAAATAGCGGTTGATTGTGGATAACAGCTGTCATTTTGAAATTCAAATTTCCTGCAAGATTAGACGTGAGTCAGGATAAATTATAACTTAGCCTGATTAATGCTTGCCGCCTATATATGTGCTCATCATAATCTTTTTATAACCACACATTTCAGCAGCCAAACAGGTATCCTTCTCTCTATCTTTTTTTCATTTTCTCTTTTCTTTTTTAACATGTCTGCTGTCTTCGTATCCTCTTCTTCCGAACAATCGGATTCAAGTGAACTTCGATCACAGGGTCTTCTCACTAACCCTTCCTTTGAAATATGCAAGTTTACCGATCCCGATATCGATGATCTCCGATCACTTTTTTCGTCTGGCACCGTCTTTCGTTTTTTCGACTCCATCATACGAAGCGACTGTGTATCCAAGTCATGGTTTTGCTTTGCAGCTCAACCCTTTTTAATGGGTTACACATATCCCTTTCCAAGTTTCACCCAAAGCTTATTCACTTTGACTAGAATCGGCCACATTCAGGCGATGCCTATGCCGTGGAGATACTGCGTACCACTGAAAGGATCATTGATGAAGAAGGTCTTGTGTTTGGCTTGTCGGAGCTGTCATATCTATACACCTTGGTTACTCACGGTTCCAAACGTTTTATTTTCAAATCGAAACCACGTCAACCGATCCCCATCTCAAAGGTTACCCAGAATGGTGCTTTCTGGAAAAACTAATTTTCTTTGTAAAAAAGGACTTAATCCCTGGTGGATCTGATTTACCCAAAAGGTGGATCATGAAGGGTAGGATCCTGGATCCTTAGGTAACATGAAAAGGATACTCGATTCTTGAACTAACGCTTTGTTCTTTCTTCTACAGTT